>NW_028279392.1:0-204513 GCF_059751315.1 Micrasema longulum | reverse complement strand
TCATGTACATACACACACACGCACATACACATGCGCATTAACATACATACATTCATAAAAACATAGATAATTTATTTATGCGAAACTTCATGGTTGTCATCAATAAATATATATTTTTTAAATTATTCCTAATTTTTTTATTATTTTTATACTTATGTTTATGAATATATATATTTATATATATATGTATGTATATATATGTAAGCATGCATGTATGTATATGTGTGTATGTATGTATGCATGTGCATGTTTGTATGTTTTTGTATGTAAGTATATATATTGAATATTTTTCTTCATCCCCATATACCTATGTTGGTGCATTTCCTTATTTTTACTTATTATTGTATCTTTTAGTTTTTACCATGTTATTTTTGATTTTATTTTATTTATTATTTATTTATTTACTTTATTTTATTTTTCTTTCTGTTGACGCCCATGGGGCTTTTACATTATACATACTATATAATTAGAAAAAGTTACACATTAAACATAATTAACATATTTTCAAATATAAAAATTTCAAAAATATATTTTTTAAATTTAAAAATAAAGTTACATAGTTAACTGTAGCTGGAATACTGTACAGATTTCAGAGAATGCTTCCAGTTTCGCTGCTTCGAGCAATCTATTTTTCTATGGTCCATTCGCATTTATCATACCTATGCTGTGTTTGGGGTTTTGCAACTAAGAGCAAAATTTCTGAGGTGCAGATTATTCAGAATAGAGCGATCAGAAATGTGTTTCACCTACCGTATGATACTCATGTAAGGGACATTTATTTTGAAACAAAAATCATGCCTTTTAGCATGCTTTCCTATTTCGAGATAACTGACACTATCATTAATACTACTCTCGACTCAATGCACAGTAACATAAAGCCAGCTTTCATTGGAGACATCCATCGGTACAGTACTCGATCAAAAAACAATATATATATTGGATCTGTGAAGTCTACGAAGTTTGGTACTAGATCTTTACAATACATAGGTTTCAAGGAATTTAATAAATTGCCACAAAAATTTAAAGTACCTATTTCAAAATATAGAAACAGGACGTGCGAATTGAAGAATTATTTTTTCCAGAAGTACTTTGAATAAATAATGTTAGTTTATAGAGAATGCGCATCTTGAACATATACCTTTTAATATTTCACCGTTTTTGCTTGTATATGTAATTTTTAATACTATTTAAATGTTATTTGTGTTTTTTTCTTTTTATATACTTTTTTTGGCTTGTATACATAATTTCAATTTTTTCAACGTTTTTGATAAAAAAAATTAACCTGTATTGGGTGTGCGCATATTTTGTTAATTAAAAAAAATGATTTTATTTTGTACTAGTTCAGTATGTATATATACATCCATGTAATTTTTAAACTTTTTCAATTTTCTTTCCCAGATTGCATAATGTAAACACTATTTTGAATTTATTTCCATGCCTAGTATTCTGTTTATTCTGTTATTTTCAAGTATTTTTCATACCCTTTTTAATTTGTAGTATATCATAATTTTAATTTTTCTGCTTTTGTTAAATAATATTATAGTTTAAAATTTAAAAACGTATCTAAAAAAAATATTATCTGTATGTCCCTAAATGAGTTTTTTTTAAAAAAACTCCTTGGGAATATTGTATATAATTATGTATAATATGTTTTCAATATAATAAAAAAAAAAATTAAAAAAAAAAAACATTCTCGTAATACACTATTAAGACATTATACATACATTATATTATTTTAACTAAATGTACGCACTTGTGTTTTACTACTGCACTTAAATTTATTTGAAATAAATGTAAAAGTCCATAGGGCGTGTTTATTAATCTACCCCAAACAAAAGTTCTCGAAACAATTGCCGCGCAGACGTGTCCTTAAATAACTTTCACGCTGCACTTTCCTCTTATTTTTGTTGTATTCTTTAATCATTAGAACTTCAAGTTGGCCGGTCAGCTCTGTTAACTTACGATATTATGTATATGTTATATGTGCAAAGCGGAAAGGGGTCAGGATTGCGTAACGAGCCTCCCTGTACCCTAATGACCAGTTCGCCACTGGCGCTGGCGTCTCGTCCTATGTACACACAGAACCGCAATAGGTATATAATACATTATGTGCATCTCAGAAAACACTATTTCCACCTTCTTCTATGTATTTAAATCGCGGCATCTAATTAATGATAAAATTCATGTTTCACGTAAATCGCACTTTTCACTCTTTCCAATTATTCCAAGAAGCTAAGCTTTTAGACCTAAGACAAATATATTGTTGGCAATGTTTAAAATATATATTTAAGAACCAAAATTTATTTACGAGTAATTCAAATAGATCAAGTCAAAAAAGTAATCGTGTGTTAGAAATACCACATTGTAAAACGAGGCCCGCACAGAGACATGTATATTTTATAGGCCCAAAATCTTAAATTCTTTTTTTACCGATAATATTTCATTGATTCCAAACATTCAAAATTTTCCTTCTTTTAAAAAACATGCACTTTCCTGGATTTAAACTAAAGATATGAACTCTTTTTTTCTTTGAAATATTTTGTTGCCCCTTAATAATAAGGAATATTTATGTGTGTTTTTTTTTTAAAAAATCCTTTTTTTATTACTATAAAAAAATACCATTTAATCTTTCGAAGAAAATTTTATATTTTTTTTCTTATGTTACACAAAAATTATAACGGTTCATTATTTATTATAGGAGCAAAAATTCATCAACATTTTCTTGTATACCCACGAACCGGCCATGCCTTTGTGGGATTTTTTTGTTTACTATTAATATGTATTTCAGTGCTATGTAAGTATACATTATTTTTTGAATACTCTGTTTTATCACTTGTGTTTATTGTAAAAAAACAACAAAAAAATTAAAATAAAAAATTAAAATTTCATATCTGAAAAATTGAGGATTAAGTCTTCTTTTTCTGCTTACTCTTCTTTTAGATCTGGGGATCTGTTATGAAAGAAAGCTGATAATCTAAGGACGTTTAGATCCAACTCTTTCTCCATATTCTTAGCAGTCTACCAGAAACACGAATACCAGGTGGAATTTTCTTACCAAGGATTCAAGAGCTGTCCATTCTGATTAGACGGTCTCTCAAAAACTTTCTCTTTCCTCTAGTTCATCGCACAATATCTTCGGCGCCACAGGTCCGTCTTATTTCTTCATTGGGGATTTGGTGTCCAAGCGTTCTGCCTGTGATTGGCCTTATAGTTTTCATTCCCGATGTTCATCAAGTTCTCTTCTTTCCCGGGATGCAGGTCATTTTGTTCTAGACGACGACTTTCAGGTCGTGCCATTGCATCTATTTATTTGTACTACCCACTGATTGTTTGGTCTACCTCGGGTTGTTTTTTGAAAAAAATCTATGGAGGTCACCTGGCCACAACCTGATTGTGTGATCTGTAACCGAGAGTAGCTATTCAGTCGACAAACTCTTTCAGAGTTCTATTTTTTTATATATATATACACAAATATCTTATTCATTTCGTTTGGACAAATTTGAAGACTTTGTCAACCATGGCAGACTTATCTCCATCCAATTTTCTTGTTCGTGATTTTAACCAAAGAGTAAACATTAAAAACACACGTTCAGAATTCTAGTTGTAATTCTCACACACAACTATTTTTTGCACCCACTCGGACACAAACTAATAATTGTCTCAATGTCAACATCAAATAACCACCAATCTTTTGTCCACCAATTAATTTTAAATCTTCAATTTTGAACTCGTCTTTTGAATGACCTTTATCAACGTTCTGTCTGAATTCCAATTTCAGCGTTAATTTTCTTTTTCACCCCCGAGTTAGAAAACTAATAAAAGACAAACGTCCCAATTAGGTGAATTTACTGAGGTATCAATATAAAAATACAGCAACTGAGTGTCTTTTGATGTCGATTTATAAAAAAAGGCGATTGCGTTATACTCCAAAGGGATGGAAAGGTCCTTTGTAAACGCGTTTGTAGCCCCGAGGTATAATTAACGATATTTAGGGATGGAGAAACTCTGTATCGGAAACCTTTCTCAAAAAAACTGAATAATATTTTTCGTATTTATTTTTTAACTCACGTAAGCTTAAAAAATGATCAATACTTATTTAGTTTAATTCACTTAATAGCTTTAAATTTTGTAATCTTTAAAAAATAAAATAAAGATTTCTTCACCGTAAATAATGCATACTAAATATTTATCATCATCATTCGCTTTCCGCACCAAATGGTTTATAGTGCACTGCATTAGTACACCAATCACAGCGCATCTTGATTATTTTTGTTACATGAAGGTAATATTGTTAGTCTAACGCTTCAGGTACCAGTCCAGGGACTATGAAATATTCTAGTTTAAAATCACCTTTTAAAATAAATATTTCCCATCAACCATGTCGAGAATCGAACCCGAGACCTCTTTCATGGTAGGCAAACGCGCTGACCGAAGTCTGACAAAGCCGACAGTAAATATTAGGGTTGTTTATTTTAGTTTGGTAGAACACTGTTACGTTTATTCATTTTTGATAGTAAAGAAAATATTCTTATTGGTTTCTAAAATAATGCAATCGATTCCTAAAAACCATATTATTTTTAGTTAATTTTTCTGGATCTTTAATTTTATTTATTTATAAATATACTTATTTACGATAAAACCGGAACATCATAGTATTTATTGTGTGCTACTAATATATTTAAATAATAAAAAGTTAAATGCAGTGCCTTGTGCACCAGTGAGTGTAATGATTATATTCTCTTATATCCTTTTTGAATACAGTTGAATGAGTTTACAATTCTGGGGATAGCAACTGGTTGAATTTCCTCGATTTCATATCGATGTTTTTTTAGTAAAAATTATGTTCTGTGTGTCACAAAAATCACAAAAATTTTGATTCAAAAATAAATTTTGCATATTTAAATCCTTTTATTACAAAAAAGCATTTATCTGCAAATAATGTTCAAATAAATCTATTAACAAATTACATCAGGGATAGAAAATCCCTTAATAAGGGAATATGGAAGTCTAGGCATTTACAGGACCTGTCATTGGCTAGTGGCCACTTTAAACACTGTGTAACATTCACCATTTTGCCTATGTTTACATACTAGCATGTGAAATAATTCATGATGAATCTCTTCACAAAAATAAAGGTTTCGGCTCTTTAACTTCACTAAAACCAACAGATTGAAGAATTGTTACACAATGTATAAATTGGCTACTTGAACCAGCCAACGACAGGTCATTAGTCCTGTAAATGCCTAGGCTTCCATATTCTATTCTCTAAAATGTTCTAAATCCCTGTTATAAATTGTTAACAAAATATTATGCTCATGTGATAGCTACTTTTATAATTATATAATGCCAATTACAATAATAGTAAATTATATTAACAATTTGAAAACTAAAAAAAATATTTAATGATTTTAATTTTAATAATATTGCTCATTGAGGATCCAACATGCCTAGGACATGCCAGGGACACATTAGAATTTAATAAACGTTGTTACAAAATATTTATTTTTTTATTAGGTAAATTTTCAACATAAGCTTTTCTAAGATCTTAGTTTTTAGTTTATTTTCGCCTGGAAATGCGTCAGCCCTTAACAATTGAACAATTAAAAACTTTTGTCATTTATCACAAAGGCAATCCGTATAATTTTATTTAGATAATAAATTACGGAATAAACCTCAGCCGCGACAAATATTCTAAGTATTTAAATTCGGGAAAAATTTTAAAATCAAAGAATATTCCTAATTTGTCTTTCATCTTTCATTAGTACCATTCAAATTAATTTTAATATCAATAAAGTTCAACGACACGACAAATTAGAAGAAAACCTTTGATGTTTTGATTAATCTGTATACAAAGACGTAAATATAATTAAATAAAAAACCCAAAATTTAATTACGTTTGATTGTTTCGTGAATTCAATAAACCATTTTTTTTTTAAAATGTAATGTTTTCGAAATTTCAAATAATTTTAACCGAATTAAAATACATGTGACTTGAAATTACGCTATTAATTTTTATGATTATGTTGGCATTATTTTTGAAAGCAAAATATTCTAATATTGTGAGTAGGTATTATTTCGTTTTGTTTTTCATATGTTTAATAATTAATCGGTACAAGTGCCCTATGGACCATGTGATATGGATAAAGATGACGATATATCAACTTAAAATTGGAATTTTATCAAAATACCCATATAAACGCAGTTTCGCTGTGGCATTAATTACAGAACATAGTAACCTCTTTATATTTTATTTTTATGTTATTTATAATGTTATTTAAGCAAGCATTTCTGTGATTGATTATAAAAATGCGGTTTTAAAATGCTGGATAGAAATAAGAACGTTTTGACTAAAATACGTGGTTTATTGAAAAAACCCTTTTTTAAATTTTTGTCAATTTTAAGATTAAAAATAGAACCACTTTATGATTAAAAAAAACTTTTTGACTGCACCCATGATACACTATGATGACATGAAAATGCTCTGCGAGATCGTCAAAAACGGTTTACATTGAATCGCCAATAACATGACGTTAAAACAGTACGTTTTTTGTTAGTTTACGGTTAATCTTACGTAGGGCTGACTGTTCTATGTAATGTATTTATCAAATATTGTCTTCATATTAGTTCACACGTTATTGGAGTCGCCATGTATGTCCATAGGAGGCAGTGGTGTAGCGGAGGCGGCCGCACCCCCCAGCCGATCATTTAGTTTTATTTATTTCTCCCGAGAGAAATCAACGCGGTTTGCACTGCGCAGTCGCCAAGTACTCACGAGTCCACACATTAATACCAAGAATTTTATTAAAAACTTTCGTGCGCGAATAGCTGTTTGTTTGTGGGAGCTAGCCTTTACACCTTTACAAGTGCCCTATAGGCAAAAAAAATCCAAATCATCGAATTTATGTTGACAGTTCTGTAGAGAATGTTTTTCTTGTAAATATGATTAAATTTAATTGAACTTATCAGAAGTTTTGTTGTGTTGGTTTTGTGTATTTAAATTAACAGATTTGCTAACATAAACATGGAGCTCATTACAAATTTTAATATCCTACTTAACTATAAGAGACGTTCAAATATGTTATATATATATTATATTCAATGTTCGGATCTGCTGGTTGCGAAATAATAATGTGCTGTTCCTTGATCAGCACAGCGACTATGGCTGCATGCACCAATGTCTCGATTGTGACGCATTGTAAACTCGAGATAAGATCTGGACTTTTTAAGTGGAAGTCTTTCTAGATTAAAACAATCACTAAGATAGACCAAATTTTGTCTTAAGGCAGTAATTAAAATTGATTTTTTTTTCCTAGGATCAATTTTCTATATTTGTAGTTTTTTTTCAATCGTGCCAGTATGCATTATGAAGATTTGTGTTTGCCATTTTTTTTAGTAAACTAGTCCGTTTATAAATAAATAAATAAAAGTTTTTATAAATTTCAGACAGCATTTAGTTAATTATGTTACTCGTATTACGATAAAAATTAGTTGAATTTGAGATACTATTGAGTGTCAATTCCAACGTTGTGCTAGACGTTAAATACCAGCGCTGGTCGGAAAAAGTCTGTCTTCGTTATTTTCCGTTTTGTTGCAGCCGGTAGCATGTTAAGTTTCTTGTTGTGGGCTGCCTGGCATTTGGTGCTGCCAGTATAGTCTATAGCACTCACTGCTGAACTACTTTTTAGACGTTATTTTCATCAACATAAATTCCTTACCCATATCCAGTGGTGAATTGACACTCCAATTGCAGCGTACTTGGATGTTTTTTGTAACACTAATGGCAAGAAAATCAGTTTTACTCTTCAAGTACCAGTCCAGGAACAAAAAAGCCCACCATTTACAGCAGGTATAAAGTCTAGGGTGTCTATGTGTGAGCTGCGCATAGAGGCAAGTTAATTTAAAAACCTAAGGAATACAAACTCTCTGCAGATTGATGACAGGGTAGAAGAGGTACGGACAGAGGTCATCTCGTCGTCTCCAACCCTCGGATCCCCTCAATGTCTCTTATTTTTAGATTTTGAAATGTTATTAAAAACTGATTAAAAAAAGAAAGTAAACAAGAATATTTTAATTATGATTGAAGAATATAACAAAACAGATGAATATATGCAATAAAAAAAATTATTTTGTACAATTTATTTTTAACAAAAATGAACACAATAAATTCTAAAGTACGAAAAAAATACAAAAACACATTTCATGTACTTCTTCTTCTCTGCTGTTCTTCAATTCTGAAGGTCGTGATCATTGGTACTCTCACCAGTTATTGGATTGACAAAGCGTCTCCACTCTTCACGGCTCTGCGCCTTCTCCACAGCTTCATATAGGGTTGCCCGTGGCATTGTTTTCACCTAGTTAATCCATCGAGCTGAAGCTCTGCCTCTGCATATTCGTCCCGGCACACTGTCCGTGATTATTATTTTCTCCAGATTTTCTGGGTCACGTCTAGCTATGTGTTTGAAAAACTACAGAATACGTTAGCAGCATATAGCCGATGGGCAAACTTTTACGTTGAGTTCCTTCAGTATAGAGGCATTTGTTCTTCTGACTGCCCTTGGTATTCTCAGCATTTGACGCCAACACCTATTATTCTCTCCTGCTCACGTGTTTTAACTGTCTACGTTTCTGGGCCATATTAGAATATTAGGGACACAAGCGTGCGCACTATGAACAGTTTAGTTTTCTTCGAGATGTTTCGATCTTGCCAAGTTTTGCTAAATTATTTCGTATACACAAAATACAAAATTAAAAATCAGAATAAAAAACATTACACTGTAGAATCTAAATTGAACCTGAAACCTCAAGCATGACGAACATGCCAACCATTACACTATGAGGGGAATTTATCTCAACTCGATTTCCTTTTTCAAGATTTTCATATGCGAGTAGGTATCAAGTCGAAAGCACTCGTCCAAGGTTTTGATTGTATTTCACGCAGATAACTGTATTCTATATATGCCCGAACAAAGAATAAATATCAAGTATAACGAATAACAGAAATAACAATTTTTTTAATGATTTGTCATATTCGATATTTAATGCAACTGTCAGAATTTTTTTTTAACCTCGCGTTTTCTTTTTTAAATGGGATTTTCAATCGTTACACTCGATGTATGACATCAGTGCATAACGAAGTCGAGAGATTGACCAGTGTATTTTTTAGTTGGCGTTCACAGTTAGTATTTACATTTTGCTATGAAACGCAACACGATTCAACAATGCATCGAGCACTTTAAAAAATATAGAATTGGTAATTGTTAGCTCCGTTAAATTGCGAGGTGGTGACGTCGACTGGCCACTGCGATTATGTAATTTGACGCCAGTGAACATTTTTTAAGATGCTACGTGAAATTTCGAGTGTATGCCGACAAACCACAGACGATTGCCGCCCTTAAGACCATCACAAGTGGCGTCATTGTTAAATTTTCTTTAGGCGTTACGGTGAACCAAAATTGGATCTCCATAATTCAAGAGACCAAACGAAACCGCGTCGAATATTTGGCTGATATATTTTTGAAATCATCATGTAACTAAATATGATTTAGAATAAAAATAAAAACATCGGCACTTCTAAGTTCTATTTTGGAGTACGGTTTAATCGGTTGAGGTGGTGCTAGTGACACAGTTTTAAAAAGTGTATTTGTTGCACAAAAATACATGATTAAACTAATACTCCGAGTCCCGATACAGACATCTACTGAAGAAATATTCCATAAATCATAAATTATGACACCAAAACAATTATACGCTAAAACAATACTCACTTATGGATTCAAAAACTACTCTTACTCAAACAAAAGACATAACCCCCACAATACATCACATACAAATAATATAATCACTAGATCCTCAACACATAGATAACTTAAACAAATACAAACTAATACCACTTTCGGATAAAGGGATTTTGAGGATTATTCAATTAAAATCTATAACCTACTTCTACTATCTATTAAAGCAAGTAGTAATGAGAAACTGTTTAAAATGGCTATAAAAAAATAGATAGTGGAGCTAGGTAGAAATAAAATGGCTTGTCTCATTCGCCCATACCAATACTGAATCAACTGCTCCATAACTGTATAGCTTATGTTAGGTTTTTGTTATTTTCATTTTGTGTTTTGTAATATAAATAATATATATGTACATAAATACCTTGTTTTTAAAACTGTCTGAATATTTGTTAATTATGTTTGTTTTTTAAGTGAGTCTTCTTTGTTTATTCTCAAATGTAATTTCAAAAAACTAAATTGTTAAGTGTCCTCGGCACAGGAAACCCCAGTGAGGTCACATTATTTTTATTATTAATTATAGTTTGTAAGCAAAAAATATGAATAAATAAATAAATAAGTACCCAATTTGTTTTATTGCCTTAAAAATCCAGAATTACCATTGTAAAACCCTTTAAATATCAAACTAGCGGACCCGACAGACGTTGTCCTTCCCAAACGTTGGCTTACCTGCTGTTAGTTGGTTCAGCAAAACGTTTTTCTGATATTCGAATTGTATACCAAGTGACATCTGACATTGATTTTTACATTTCAATATTTTCGTATCGTTGTGAGATTTGCTGTTTCCCATAGCAAAATCGAAAAAAAGAGAGCAAAATCTTGTTACCCTACGCCGTTCAACTCTTGTTTTGGTCGAGTTTGTTACAGATCGCAGCGCCACCTACCGTGTATAATTATTGTTAATTTAAACCATCTAAAATTCTCTTATATACACAAAAAAAATGTATTCGAAATCGGTTCAGCCGTTAAGAATTAGGTCAGCTCAGAGATAAAATATTTTTATCGACAAGCTTATTGTGTTAAATAAGTTTTTGTTCCGTTTTTTTAATGAATTTGCAGAGGTTCTTTATTTATTTTTAATCGTCACCTCGTTTCTTTTTTATTGAATTTGACACTTAATCCTTCAAGAATAAAACAAATTAAATATGCCTCAAGGAATAGATCAAAGGGGCGTTAATTCATTTATATTTAGGGGTAAAGCATTTTAAGCAAGAAGGTTGTATTTTTTTACGTTTCCCTAAAGAAATACATTCACGTTTGTAAACCTCACCGGAGAGATGTTACCTTTTACCAACCTCCTTTGTAATATAAAGTCCAAGGATTGTAATTTGTTGTTTTAGGCTCAATATGGTGGTAGCAACCTCCAGACATCTCAAATAAAAGGAAAAGGAAACTAACTGTATTTGATTTGTTATTTTCCAGGAAAGATTTCCTTAATAAAGAATTTGAGAGAAGATTTTGTTTCCTGGATATTAATTTTGTCCTGTCAAATATTTTTTTTTATTAAATACTTTTTGTACATTTTCAAAAATTTGAAATAATTTACCGAAGTCTCCGTATCCAATAACTACATATTTTAATAAACTCTTTAAAAAATCATAAAACAGTATATTCTTATATTTTCTTAAATAAAGAAATAAAAATCACATAATACCTTCAAAAATATAACCCAGATGCTTTCTCCCATTATATTTTAGTTTTATGTTTCATTTATTTAAAATATGAAATATGAAAAGTTGATTACGGAGACAGTTTAATGTGACACAATCAGTATCGACCCATGCCTTGCGATGAAAAAAACATTTACGCTTCTAACTTTATTTCTACTTAATGAATTGACGATTTTAAAAACTATAAATACGTTTATAGCAAAGATCTACATTTCGTCAAAAACTGCACTTAAATCGGTCTAGTTCATCGAAGACATACATACAAACATTGTTTTTTTATATACATCTTTATCTGTGCATACATATTGGTCTCAAGTTATCCCTATACTTGTATCTTTTTCACCGTTTATTTGGGTAATTGTTATTATTCGTAAAAATTAATCAAAGTGTTTTTATTTTGAATATTTAACGTATTAACTTTGTGGTCAAATTTTTCAACTAAAGTTTGAACAACAAAAGTTTTTACCTTTATAACCACTTACCCACTTTTCTACGATGTTTTATTGAAATGGTTACCCTAAAACTAGAAAATGTATACTTCTCCTTTCCTCCCCTCCCTTTATTTCAACTATTGCTCCGATAAGATAATTCATTTTAAATTTATTATCAGTGCACGGTGGTGTTTTTTTTTAATGGCATAGGTTCTATCAGCATGTAGGCTTTGTATTTTGAGGAACTACAATGGTGAGTATGTAGAGTTGCATTTGCATGTTAGTCTTATTAATGATTATGATAAAATTCTAAATAAACTTATCAATGAAACTTCTTGGTTTAGTTTTACTTTTTATTATTTTGACCAACAAGCGCTTTTGCTTAAGTAGGCATCTTCAAGACTGGTGAATTGTTCACAACTTTTACAGTTTCTGATACTATTTTTAATATATTTTGGAGATAAGATCTAGTATAGATAAGTATTTAAACAGGGGACAAAAACATAAATATGTACAACTTAGTGTAACACATATATTTTTTTTATATATTGGGTATTAAAATAAGTTGCGTCCTTTTTTCAAAATGAGCAGCAAAAATATTTAACAAATAACTAAGGTTAACGTCATTCGAAAGAAAAATTTCTGACGTACAAAATTCTGTATTTGCTTTTACGTTACATAGATTATGTTATTTGATTACAAGCCATCAAAATTGAATGTTAAGTGGACGAAAGTGAGCATTTACGACACTACTTTCTGTTTGCGTTCAATCGAGGGAACAAAGCTGCCAAAACTGGTCGTGATATTTGCACAGCACATAAGACGCTATGAATATAATATTCCTATGTATTATTCATGTTTGTATTTATTATCTTTACAAATCTCTAAAAAAATATGCTGTTTTTTTTATATTTCAATTCTGCCTACCTCAGGAGAGAAATATACTATACCTAGTGAGAATAGACAGTGCCCAATATGTTTGCCTATACTTTAATTTTACTTTAATTTTGCTAATTTGTATAATTTTAACCTTACTACTGTTTTACAAACAGATCACAATAATACTATGCTTTTACAATAAACGCCGATTTATTCGGCACCTAACTGAATTATTGACCAATTAGTTGTAAAATATTGAAAGGAATACAATATCGAATAATTCGTTGTATTTTTTTGTTATGTTCTTTCGATCTTTTATTTGAATAAAAACAGACACAACCTATGTTTACATCTAATGTATCCTAAAATACAGTGATTTAAATAAAACGGACGTTATTTATAAATGAACAACGACAAGACCGTAGTTAAAAAATACCGGAATGTCTAGAGTTTTATTTCTTCTGTCAGAAGTTAACTAATGACACTTTCCTTTCCTGCTACAACTTGAATTCTTAATGCCTGTAGCGAAGCATTACACTCGGTCGCTTTGTTTTAAATTTCCAAACTGTAATACGTTCCCATCAAAAGTTAGGGAATAATTTACATTAAAAGTTGGCGGGAAATGCTACCAAAATGGCAGCGAATGAGGATGATTCTAGAATATGTCGCGTAACTAAGTGCAGCGGCTGGATCTGATAATTTTAATACTCAACACATGCACAATATGATTAAACTTTTAGTAAATAATATCCGTTTCCCGCTTACTCTGTTAGACAACAATGAAAGGATGCTTTAGAGTTACAGTTTGTGTTTCATATTATTCTTGCATGATCACCTTTTTTTAATTACGTGAGTACTATTTGTAACAAATTAGGTTGAGCCCCGGTTATGTCGCGAACTCACGGATTGGAAGTCCGTCAAACTCAGCTTATTCACAACAGGGTTCCCATATTATTATAATATATTATTGTTGTACAGCTTAATAAAAATGTGATATTTGTTGAAATATATTATATAATTATAATATATTTCAACAAATATCACATATATTATATAATTATAATCAATTTCCGTCGCACTTCTGGTTAATGTAACGCAAAAAATATACAATTAAATTTTAAATGTGATGCGCGAGAAACCTTAAAATTGAGAAATTTCAAAATATACAAATTATTTTTTTTTTTTTTAATTTGAAAATTTATTTATTTATTAACCTTTATGGATTATGACATTCATTTTACAAACATTATTCATTCATTCTCTGTTGTTCAAAATAATATTTTTTAGATCTTTTGAAAAGTTTGTCTGAGCCTTTTGTTTAGTTTTATCTGGTAGTTTATTATATAATTTCAGTCTCTGGTTCATTAGTCTTGATTGTTCTTGTCTTGTTTAAGAAAGTTGTGTATGGTATTTGTCTGATATTCTCGTATTATGTCCATGTTGACTACAATTTTTTACAAGTTTTAGTTCTTCGTCTACAATTACATTAGTGGCTAATTTATGTATAAATTTAAATGATTCTAGTTGAAAAAATTCAGTTATATTTAATTGCTTAGTTTGTTTTAAAAAGTTCTTTAGTTGCAGTTAGATAGGGAAGGTCATATATTAACTTTAATATTTTATTTTTCTGTCTTTGTAGTCTGTTTATCTATTTATCATCCATTTATCATCTTTTTATGATTATCAATTGAACTTAAAGGTATGGTTGAAGGTTTAATTTCTATTTTATGCGTTCTTTTTGTTTTTTTTTATATTTTCGTTTATTATTTTTTAAAATTATATGGACCGCATAGCGTTAGACATAAATCTGTAGGGTTTCGGGTTTGATTCCGGGAGTGACATATGTATTGAATTACTAAGTTGGTATTTGAAGTGTAAAAATGTTAAGATTATTTTAGTTTATTATGTTTTATTGTATTTTTTTTATTATTTTTTTTTATAATTAGATATAACTTTATTTTCTTCAATTCTTTTTTTTTTCTTTTTTTTTATTTAAGCTATGAGAGGCTGTTGCTCGTAAAAATACGTTATCTTGAATACGAAATTTTTACAAATCTCAATACCTCGATATTTAAGAATATTTTTAGTTTGCCCAAATACTTGTAGGTAATGCTGGATTTTAAGATTGGCAAGGCTGGATGGTAGATCGTAGGCTATGTAAATGTCTAGACTTACACATTCCCTTCTCAAAAATGTTATTCTTCTCTGTTGAAATATATTTCGACCCTAATATTAAATATTTTGAAAAATAGAAGAGAAACATCAAAAAGGTACACTTACGTAATTTGGCATTAAAAAATAGGTCAAAAATTAACTGGTTTTGGTGTTTACCCACATTGGTTAAAAAAATGTTTTATTTATTTAAAAAATAATAAAATCATGTCCTTATCCGCATCCTGTGGCGCATATCCGTTACATGAAGGTTAGGTGATTAGTTGTACGCTTTATATGCCAGTCCAGGAACACAATAATATGGCTGTCCACCTTTTAAATCAATATTTTATGTCACCTTTCCAGGAACCGAATTCGGGACCTTTAGTTTGGTAGGCGAATGCTTCAACCACTGCAGTACGTGGCGGACTTACATCCACTTGATTTCCTTTTTAGGATTTTAACCATCGAGTCAAACCTCGTTCAGGATTCTGGTTAGATTTCACATACATAATTTTATTCTTCATTTGCCCGGATTCGAAGTTTAAAAAATAACATTTAATTAACTTTGACAACAATACAAACGTATTTATGTTAAAATATAATTAATTATCTTTGTTTTTCACTTATTTAATTAAAAACGTGGAAATTTTCCGCAGAGTATTTTTTCAACAATCACACGAAGAAAATTGATAAATCATAATCACGGACACGGCATCAAGATACTTGAAATGAAGTTGCCTTGAAATTGGCTACTATGAATTTTGTTCCATCGCGCATCGGGCGGTTGTTCGACGGCAAAGTTTTCATTTTCCTTGAAATAGCCTTTGCTAGAAGCTTAAAGGGAATTTATTCAAAGTTTGAGGAAATTAATAATGCCAGCGCTCTGATGCGGAGGAAGGGGTGCTGCTCAAATGTTTCACGAAGAGAGAGTACTCCTTAACTACTTATTTACAGTTACCGACATCACTTCTGGTTAGTTTTAGCTGTGTTATTATATTAGTTTCACGTGTTTTGTTGCATACTACCTTTGTATAGGCGAAAAAAAGCTTCAAGATAAAAAATGATTTGTAAGATTTCAAATTTTACCTTGTAAACACAATACACAGATAAACAAATTTTATTTTTCAAATATCATCATCATTCTTCTTTCCACACCCTATGTTGTACAGAGCGCTGCCGTTTTTTACCGTTTTTCAAAAAATTTAAGGATGCCGAGATATTGGATACTTTTAGGTGGACTTACGAGCTAACACAGATGCTGTCAGGTCATGATTCTTTCCAAAAATATCTTTATAATTTTTTAATAAAGAGATAATGATTGCTGCCTTTGCGATGGACTTATCCCTCAAAACGTCCTGCATATATTACGCGATTGTCTTATGTTTGACGCCAAGAGATTGCAAACAAATGTGCGCACCATACAGCCGAATTCTTGAAAACACTGAGGCTGTAATAAAAAATGAAGTAACTGCGGAAAAATACATTAACTTTCTGAAGACCTTAATTATAAAAATGAAAAAAAGTTATAAAGGAACGAACCCAGACCCGTGAAAAATAACTATTGTTCAATATAAAAAATCTTTAACTTCATTGTTATTTTTTCTTTATTTTTCTACAACAAAAAAAATATTTTATAACATTTTATTTGGTTTTATTAAAGGTTTTATAAAACTTTCTTTCTTTCTTCTGAAAAAATAATAATTTTTATAAGGCATTTTAAGAAAGAAAAAAAAACACATTTGCCTATCAAAAACACTATTAATACAATTTGCACATTAAAAAAATATTTATACAGTAAAAAATGCTTTGTATATTTACAATATTATTTTTTTGTTGCATCTATCTATGTAGGTAAACCCGCACAAAATAGATGCTTGTTGTATTTGTATGGTGTGGTACCGGTAGGGTATCGCACCTTCAGGCAGTACAGCCGGAAACGTCAGCAAGGCGATCCATGGTCACTCAATCAAATATTTTAATATACTCTTCTTATTTAGGATTTTTATCTGAGGGTCATAAGCACTCGTCAAGGGTTTAAGTTCTTACAAACAAAACTATTTTCTCAATCCGCGCCGACACAGAGATATATATTTTTATTTTTTTTGCTGTGTTAGATTGAAAATAATTATTCGGTTTTGTGTGTGAAATCGAACCAGAATTCAGTCAAAAGTTCTCTCAATCAAATTTAAGTAGAGATGAGGCTATGAGGTGTTCTGGTCAGCCCGTTTCCCTACTATGCCTGATATCCCCAATTCCAGATTTTTGGGGTATTAAATGTGAAAGTTGTATTTATTTTATTAATTTATTGCATAAATAAGTATACATATTTAATATCAGGGATTCAATATAAAACGAGTGGATTAGAAAACAAATATGGAGCGTCCTCTGGTGAAAACAGTCTCCATCTAACATGGCTCAGCCTGTTCTAAGATGGAGATTTTTTTTATATTTCATAGTAAAAGTAGTTTTATACTAATATAACAATTACAAAAAACGCTTAAGCTTAATTTACTTAATTAATAATGCATAGCTAATCAAATGTCAGAATTAAATAATCATTATTACATAATTATAAATATACAGAATACACATGTGCTAAGAATACACAATGTGTACAAACATGAACAAAATAATTAATTTCAAAATAAAAAACACATTTGAAGTAGTGTAATACATAAGTTAATATGTGTGTACCAGTTATATAAAGTAATACATTTATTAATCTACATAAATTTTCAAAAAAATCTCTAGCTACACTATTTCAATATGCCTTTATTTTTATTTTAAAATTAGTTTAACATATTGAGTCCTATACATTCGGCAAATTTTTAATTTTTTTTTATTTATTTATTTAATAGTATAATTTTACATTTTTATAATTTAAAAAAAAAATTCCCTTGTTATATTTTTACTAAAACTAAAATCCCACCAAGCCACTTTTTGTAGCTTGTTAAATCATTAAATATTTTTAAAGCAACTACATTACATTGATTTTTACCAAATGAGGTTGATTCGAGTGGGACAATATAGTTCAATTGTGTTACCATGCGAGTGTTCATATTTTGTTGAGTTCTATTTACCGCACTTAATTTATCATAAAAATTACGCAGTTTGCACCTCACAAATAACTGTCTTACATATAATATTTTAATCTCAGTGAATAGATTTTCTGTTAAATACCTATATTGATGGTGATTATAAAAATATTTTATTTTACCAGGACTACCGCCTGAAGCGTAAACTTAAAATTTTAATATTACAAAAAATCGCTCATTTCCTGCGATTGTACTTATTTTATTTATTTATTCATTTTATTTTTCAAGAATTAACGGTACAAGTACCTTTTACATTACATACATACATAAGTATTTACAGTGGAGTATATACAGTAACAACTTTTTCAATGATTACTTAGAAATAACATAATTAAAATATTGATTCCACACTAAAATGTTTTACAAGTAATTGTTTATAAGCTGGAAATTTCAATAAAAATATGTCACCTAAATCCGAATGTTTATTATCCAGCGCATGTAGACGATTCAGTACTGAATTGCTAGAATATATTGAGATATGATTGTTGCAGTGATAAAGTTGAACTAGCCTTGTCACTCTAACCGGTACTTTAAAACCAATGAGGGCCAAAATTTCAGGGCTGTCCAATACTGAATTAACAATATTAAATAGAACTAATAAATCATTAATAGTTCTCCTGTCCCTTAATTTAATCAAATTTAATATATTTAATAAATAATCATAGTTACAAAATTCATTACGTATTCCTTATTTAAAATTAACATATCTTAAAAACTTATTCTGAACTCTTTCTATGGTAATTTGATGAGAGGTATAATATGGGCTCCATATTGTAGAATTATACTCCAAGATGCTACTTATGTATTGTTCATTGCACATTTGAGTGTGCATAAAATATTGATAAGGATCAGTTAGTATCCTTGTGCATGCGCCTTGAAAATAAACCAAAAAAAGACTCATTCGCTTGAAATATAATGAACACACCATAGATTTAACGTTTAAATTCTCCAGAAATTGGGTATTGAACAGACTTGTTATTATCTGTGCAATTGCGTATCTTTAGATATTTTGGTAACATAAAAAAAACAAGCAGACATAATAAATATATCAATGGTGATTATTGCCATGGAATATGGCTTACCTAAATATAAATAAAATAGTAATAATACATATAAATGGAACGATTGCAGTCCATTCTGAATGCAGCTGCCGGGTTAACCTTTGATGTATCAAAGTACGATCACATTACACCGTTGCTTCAAAGTCTTAACTAGCTACGTTTACCAGAAAGGGGTCGAGTACAAGCTGTGTTGGTTAATGTACAAGGCGATTCATAACACGGCTCCTCAATACCTTAAGGAACTGCGTTCCGGACGAGCTGGCAGATAGGCGCCTCACTCTCCGCTCAGCCTCCTGTTCTGCTGTAGGGAAGGTAATTCAACCTCATTCACACAACCAGAGTTCCAAATTTGGCGATAGGGCTTTTGCAATAGCCGTACCTTTGGCGTAGAATGCTCTACCCTCAGAAGTTTGAAATTGGGCAACAGAAAATAATTTTAAAAAAATACTTTGTGAAATCGTTTCCAGACTTGAAAATTTATACTTTTTAGATGATTTTTTAGAAGTACAAACATATTATGTGTATTATATGATGAGTAAAATTTGTCTTTAAGTAAATAGTAATTAAGAGTATGCCTGTAGATAGACCTTATTTTATTTTTTTAAATTAAGAATAATTTACAGCACCCTTGAACTGATTATTATTATTATTATTATAGAACGATCGAAAGATCTTGATCCTGCGGATGGAGTCTGACGTAACTTCGTTATAATGGTTACTGGTATGTATTTTGACAAGCTAATGAAAGTAGATCCTAAAGGCGTGCTTCCCTCTACCACTTCGTCAATGACTGCTCCAACAGTTTATTTATTTTCTTTACATTTTATATCCATGTACAATTAATGAACATACTCGTATAAAGGCGAGCATATTACTTTTTTTTTATTTTTAAAAATAAATATTTGCGTTCTTATGATTTACCCACATATTTTATTTTGAGGGGCCATTTTCAACAAGTTGTAAATAACTCACTATTAGAAAATGGGAACCAAGTTGGGGTTGAGTTGGATTTGAACCATGGATCTTTGAGCCGTCAGTCCGTCAGCCGTCAGTGGACCGGACCATCTTCTAGGAATTCAGCAAAAACATATGTTTGCACATGTGTGATACTGCGACAGTGACTAGTGACTACAAAAGCTACCCTTCGGATATTTTCATCTGTAATGTTATCCACAATGTTGAAGTTCTTTATCTGTTTACTTTTTTATTGTTTACTTTTTAGCACGAACACTTTGCAAATTTACCATTATGCTCAATGTTTGTTTTTGTAAATTTATTGATAATTTTAAGTTGCCGGAATTCCAACCGTCCATGCGCTCAGTAGCTGCAAGACTTGTTGTTATCTAACTTCTATTTTTATTAATTTGTTTTTTATTATTTTTTTTAAATATCACCAAATCTCTAAACTTTATTGTCAAATAAAAAATGTAAATAAGGACTAGATTTCTTATTGTCTATGCGCTCTGTAGCTGCAAGACGTGCTGTAATCTAACTCCTGTATATCATAATTGGAGACGAAGAACAAGAATCCCAACCGTCCATGAGCTCTGTAGCTGCAAGACGTGGTAGGATATTTATTTATTGTACAGCGCCCTTGAGGTGATTTTCACAAAAACGGCGCTATAAAAATTATCCATATATATACTAGCCATGGGACCACAACCCAATTCAATTGCCTCGAAGCATTTTCTTCCTACTTACCCAAACCGTTTATTTAAAAAAAAATACAAGTAAATTGGCATAATTTAGACATTTTCTACAGAATTTTATCATTTCAGACAAAATTTTGAAAAGGTAATAACTAAAAATTTACATTATACTATGAAGAAAGAAGAAGGAATGGGAAGGAAAGAAGGAGAAAGGAACAACTCAAATATTTAGATGGTGAAATTTTAATTTAAATGATAATAAAAATGAAGCGTGAAAAATAAAATTAGTGAGTAGATTATTTTACAATCGAGCAGTAGCTACTGTGAAAGAGGAGGTAAGACAATAAGAGCGATGAATGGATATTAAAAAGGTTCTTTCGTTAACAATAGTCGACTGAAAAAAAACACCATAAAATGCTTAAAGTATCAAAGCAAAACTTATTTTAAAACCAGTCGTAGCATGTTCACAAGCATGGGTTGTTCCTGGTTGAACCACTATAATAAACGGTGTCTCTGTATTTGATAAATATAAATGTAAACATGTTAATTAAATGTAAAGATGGTGTAACATTTACCACTATGCCTAATATTTTAATAGCGCTTTGTATTTGTTTAGCCATCATATAACTCGAAATTCACAAAATCATACCTTCTAACAGGAAGGCATTCACATACTACAAACTAAAGACAATCTACTTACAACAGACAATTAATTGAGTCAGGTAAATAACAGGCGGAATACACGCTGACAAATTTAATGAGATGAAAGATGAAATATACGGTATTCTGTTAAGTATGTAATGATGCTATTAAACCTAATACTGATAATAATGTTTTGTTATTTTATACCTACATTTATACAACAGGGGTGAATGTATGGGACTGCGTGGCTGGGAAACGACAGGGTTGAACAACCGCCAGGCAACCATAGACCAATTTTATTCACGGCCAGTCAACTCGGCAGATCTCTTCCGTTCCTCATTGGTTGTGTGCGCGTTAATTTAACTTATTTAATCATTATTTTTCCAAGGCTAAATTCGATCACCATAATTGCCTTCATATTTCAATCTTAACTCTTGTGTGGCTGTGATGTCACACTAGTCGACATAGGATACAAGACTTGATATATCTCTCTTATTTTTAAAAATGATGAACTTGTATTTTTTGTAATCTTCAAATGGATATTTTTACAGTGGATTTAAAAAGTATTTTTTTTATAACTAAGCTAAATTTTAATACGAAAATTATTTATCCTTGCAACACGAAGAATGAATGTCCGCTAATTCAGCAACACACCTATACATATATCTTACACAAGAGAGAGCAAGAAAATAGAAGTTATAACAAGGAAGACAAAAACGCTGTTCTGCGGTGGATGTTGTCTAAAACAGATTCAGTCTTCAGTTGGTTGATGGCAATGATTGGGGACGCACGCGCGTAAGTTGAGCGGCGTATTTGTGATGTTTAATTTATTTTGCTATAACAGGGCTAAATATAATTTTTATTTGTATAAATTATGGAAGAAAAATTATTAAACAGTATGTCTACATGCTTTTTTTCAAATGTCTGAACTTTAGAATATTCCGTCTTTTACTAGAGGTAACACGATGTTACATCACCGCAGGGATTATTTATCACAGTCTTTTAAGAGTTAAGTAAAGTATTAAAAGTGATATTCATATTGAGTAGCTTAGATTATATTCAACTTAGTTTTCTTGGATACGTATTTTTGTTTATTTCTTTAAATATAAATTATACATTTGTGGATTGGTAAGTAACTTGAAAACCTTATTTTATAATTTTCTTCACCATGTTATAGTATGTACGGGGGTGAATGTGTATGTGCGTGTGAGTGAGTTTGCGTGTGCGTGTATGTGTGGATATTTATACATGCGTGCGTACGCATGCGCATTTGCATGCATATGTATATACACTTATTTATAATAAAATGTTTTTTTTTATTTATTTTTTTTATTCCAGTAAAATGGCCATAAAGTGCAGAGCCAATTCTACCATATAAACATGAACATAATTATCAATATAAACAAAAATATAACAATAAACATAAATATAACAATAAACATAAATATAAACATAAAATAAAATTTTATATTGCAGCACTTATGGCGGTCTTAACATATCGCGCCATCGCTCGAACAACGGTGAATGGATCCACCCTGCAGTGGCTTGGAGAATTTCGTTATTAGAGTTTTTTGGGCGTTCCTATAGGCTCCAGGCTCTATGGCGAAGCAGGGCAGCGAAGGTGTCTATTTTTTTTTATATACCTTCATTAATTTTTTCAATAAATGTATATTTTGTGCTTAAATTATTAATATTGTAATCCCACAGCAAGCATAAGAGGTTGCTTCTTTTTTGGTGTGGTATTTCGTTTCGTTTTTTGTTTCTTTACTTTTGCTTTATTATGTATTTCTTTTTGTTGTAACTTTTTATAAATATGTAATATGTAAATATGTAATATGTTGGTGGCATTTTGTATTATATTAAACACGCAATTACACTTCCTCGCGAATGAATTAACAAAGACGCACGGTAAGTTCTACGTTAAATTTATTCACACATAAAGACACACAATGGTATCTAAACGCTAAATACGCTAAAACGCTAAATACTTTAAAGCAGACGCTAGTAAAAATTCAATTGAGGATTTTCGGGATAAACACTATATACCTGTATTTTAGACATAAAATAATAATTAACTGCTCTTAATTGATAGAAATTTTAACAAATACAAAAATTTAACTACATTTCTGATAATGGTCTTTTAATTCGCTTTTCTTGGGAAAGAACACGTGTTATTCTTTGACATAGCACTTAATTTTTTAACAATTCAATTTCTGCTCAAGGTGCTAGACTTTGAAACGAGTTACTTCTTCATATAAATAACGCACCTTCCCTGATCACTTTCAAGAAATGCCTGAAACATTATTTTCTATCCTAAAGACTCTAACCTTTCTTCGTTTTTTTGAAAGAAAAAAAAATCCTCTTCTTTCCTAATTCCTCTTCCTGTCTCCTTTTGAACTCATCATCTGATCCCATATTTCTCATAATCGTTTGATGTGAATAACACAATGTACTTTAATTATGTTTATATGTGCAAACCTGATCTTCACAATAAATAAAATGTTTTTTAAAATTAATTACGTTTATTCATGCGTGTATTTTTTTCAATTTACTTTTTCAGTACAAATTTTCAAACAACTATTCTATTGACTAATCTGTTTTTTGGTTGGCTGGAAGATATTGCATTGACAAAAAATTCACTGAAGTACTTATTCTTTGTACTTGAATATTTAAATAAATAAATCAAACAAATAATCGGATAATATTTTTTGGAAGAAACTTTGTAACTCAAATTTTTTTTTTTTCAGCAATTGTACATCATCATAAATATAATAACATTATCTTGAACATCACAAACAATTCGTCACAAACACATTTTCTTTTTTCCAACGCCTGAATATGGGGGATGAATAAGGTATATTTTATGTAAATAACACATTATTAAAATGTGTTTAGCCGCAGGTTGTATTTTCACAATCCAGAACAGAAAATCCTTTCAAAAATATTGCGAAATGTTGGAATTATTTACATATAATATTTCAAACAAGGGTTGCCTAAGGCTGCTTGTTATTTTCCCACGAATATTCCATTATTAAAAATATTCCATTGTTTGTCTTAATATAATTTGGATAACATTTTCCAATCTTAAAGCTGATCAATCTGATTATCTAAAATAATAATTTAGTTTTATTTACCGATACAGATTTTTTACTTACATGATAATAATATCTATTTTGTTTAATATCAAAGTCTTTTAATACGTGAAGCTTTTTATTTGGATATCGAAATACATCAAAACAAATTTTAATGTTTTGATTTTGTTTTGCTGTAAAGAGGATTCATTCGAAAAAAAAACTTTTTAACAAAGGCTTTATACAAACTTTTCAAGTTAAAAAAAATGTACATGGAGGACAATCTTGGGTTTTTTACTATGATCATTATTTTTTTTTTTGTTTTATCACTAGTTTCGGAAAATAATCATTAAATAATAAAAAAGTAATGATAATGTACATAGGGGGGGGACTACACTTACGGAGAAATTATGTAAAATCTGGAACAAGGGGTAATTAATGTTCCGATCTGCCGATTGCGAAATGATAATATGCCGTTTCTTGATCAGCACAGCACCAATACACCAATTGTGTAAATTCAAGACAAGGTCTGGACTTTTTTGGTGTACGTCTTTCTAGATTTAAGCAATTACTAAGATAGATCAGATCTTTTCTTGAGGTTGTATTTATTTTTTTATTTTTTTGCTCCTGCTTTAATTTTCTTAAATTTTATCGTATTTAAATTGTACCTGTATATATAACAAAAAAATGAATCATCTATTTACTCTTGTTAAATTTACTAAATAAGTCCGCTAATAAAAAATGTAATCATCATATCAACCATTTTTGGCCAACTGCAACAGAAAATTGTTAAAATGTATAACGGTCCGTAAAATTTTCTATCTGCGTCACATCCTACGGGGCACAAGTGTGTATGAAACCTTCTTGTTTGTCCTTTTTGGCAAGATTGAGGAATAACGTGAATCTGGCAGAAGGCAAACGTCTCATCTGCTCAACTTAGACTGGACCGAATCAGGTGTATTTATTTATTTACATACATAATGTTACTGTACATTATTTGAGACAATAAGTCCCAACTTCATGGGACCAAAGGCCTGTGTTGAGATGGGACAAGCAATTATATGACACAGACACATGAGTGTATCACCAGAAATATAGGATTAGAAACATAAAAAATAATTATAAAAAACATAAAAAAACATATATATATGGCACATCAATATGGTAAACAGTACTCAAGCATTTTTATGGAGGAGTTGTTCCAGGCAGCGCATAACGGAGAAGCCTTTATAGAATTGCGAAACTTGGGGACACGTGATAGGAACATGAAGAAAAATATACCATTTGCAATAGAGGATTAGTAAGTGCTAAAGAAGATGTCGGCCCCGTGAAGTAATAGTCAGCGCGTTTGCCTACTATACAAGAGATCTACGGTTTGGTTCCCGACATTGTTAGCATGAAATATTTATTTAAAAAGGTGTTTTTACAATTAAATATTTTAAAGTCCATGGACAGGTGTCTGAAGCATAAGACTGATCATCTTACCATCATGTAACAAAAAATATCAAGATTTAATTCTATTGATGTACAAATGCAGTATCCTATAAACCATTAGGTGTGGAAAAGGAATGATTATGATGATGAAAGAAGATAAAATAAATGTTTGAGTTGTTCCTTTTTTCTTCTTTTCATCCTATAACCAATTATCTCCTCTCTTCATAGTAAAGTGTATATTTTTTAGTTAATTTTTGTTTTACATTGTTGTCTAAAATTACAAGATTATGTTAAAATTTATCAACGTGTTTGTAATTTTCTTAATCTGAACGGAGGGGTAGGTGGGAAGAAATTGCCTTAAGGCAATATGCCCGTCCTTATATGTATATAAATTGTTTTTGTAGGTAAAGTGTAAAATAAATAAATTAGGTATATAATATAAGGTAATTTTATTAAATAACAAATTGTGACCGACCGAAGTTTTGTTTTCAGTTTCGGACAATAAAGCGAGTTTTAGCCGCGGTTTCGATTTCGCAAAACATTGACCGAAACTTCGGCAAAGATTAAACCTGCCATGAAGATGTGCCGAATTGACAAGTAGACTTTAGCTTTTTTGTATTTTTTACAGAAGTAGACAATACAGATGTTGGATTGTTATCCATTTAAATAATCCATTTAAAGTAAACATTTTTCATGTTTATATTTATGTAATACATTAATAATTAATACATTTAATAATTAATAGCGTACATCAAAGGACCGTTACATATAATTTATATGTATTATATGAGAACGAACCAAAAAGCGCTAAAAGTTAACAAATTTATTCAATAAATTCATGCTTTATAATTTCATTGTATATTTTATTTAACACTCATTTTAATTAAATGATAAGGGTTACCAATATAAACGCCTACTTTTGGGCATTTTGTAATGACTAAAATAATTCAAATAGTTTCAACAGAGATTAAGAACATTTAAAAGAAGGTAATATAGAAGTCTGGATATCGGCCTGGGAAGAAACATAAAAATTGAAAAAGTAATATTTTCAGACGTTGCCTAGTATGCAGGTGAAATAATTCAATTAGATGAATCTCACCCGCATAAACAAAGGTTTCAGCTCGTTTACTTCAAAAACATCAATGGATGAAAGAATTGAAGAAAAATAGATTTTCAAATATGGGCAGAATGGTGAATATTACACAGTGTGTAAAGTGGCCACTTAAACTAGCCATTGACAGGTCATAAGCCCTGTAGATGCCCAGACTTCTATATTACCTTCTCTAAAATGTTCTCCATCTCTGTTGTAATATGTTTATATAAATAGCTCTCCAGGGAGTTGAATCCAGTCCTTGTCTACAAAAATTTGGACAAACTCAAAATATTGTTGATAAATCCACCTGGTCCATGAAGAAGTATAGAAATTGAAAAAATAACATTTTCAGGCGTTGCCTAGTATGTAGGTGAAATAATTAAATTAGATGAATCTCACCCGCATAAATAAAGGCTTCGGCTCTTTAACTTCAAAAACATCAATAGATGAAAGAATTGGAGGAAAATAGATGTTCAAATATGGGCAGAATGGTGAAGTTACACAGTGTGTAAAGTGGCCACTTAAACCGGCCATTGATCGGTCGTAAGCCCTGAATATGCCCAGACTTCTATAATACCTTCTCTTAAATGTTCTTTATCTCTGTTGTAATATGTTAATATAAACAGCTCCCCAGGGAGTTGAATCCAGTCCTTGTCTACAAAAATTTGGACAAACTCAAAATATTGTTGATAAATCCACCTGGTCCATGAAGAAGTACAGAAATTGAAAAAATAACATTTTCAGGCGTTGCCTAGTATGTAGGTGAAATAATTCAATTAGATGAATCTCACCCGCACAAATAAAGGCTTCAGCTCTTTAACTTCAAAAACATCAATAGATGAAAGAATTGGAGGAAAATAGATGTTCAAATATGGGCAGAATGGTGAATGTTACACAGTGTGTAAAGTGGCCACTTAAACCGGCCATTGATAGGTCATAAGCCCTGAATATGCCTAGACTTCTATATTACCTTCTCTTAAATGTTCTTCATCTCTGTTGTAATATTTTAATATAAACAGCTCCCCAGGGAGTTGAATCCAGTCGGTTTCGGCTAAAATTCTTGTTTCGGTCGGTCACTAATAACAAACATTGAAGCCCGGCTGTGGACGCAGCAGCCTTTTATAATGATTATTTTTTATATTTTATTTTTTTATGATAGTCTTGAAGGTGTTGCGGTGGACCACCTGGCTTGGACACATGCTTCAAAATAAATTCATATTGTCTTAATACAAAGTCCCAAAAAAAAGTCCTTCCCTAAAAATGCTTCAAGTACATTTTTCAAATTTCATTAAATGGGCGCATGACTATGGCCTAGTAATGAATTCTAAAAAAAAATAAATTGTTCATGTCCTCTCACCATATACTAAATGTGAATTTTAAATGGAACTACAACTTCTATAAATTTTTGCCTTCATTCAAATTTAAATATTGAATCAGATAAATGTAATTGTCCTATTATGACTAGATGTTGTAAATATTCATAAATATTTAGGATTAATTATTGATTCTAAATTTAGCTACGGTGTTCATATTAATTAAATCTGCGACAGATTAAGGTACTGGCTTAAAGTGATTTATGAAATCAAAAGCATACTACCTTTTAAAAAGTTAAGATACATATATACCTCGCTCATTGAATCCATCATATCTTACGTAGTGCGTGTCTGGGGTCTCACCTTCCAGTCTCATCTGGGTAAAATTTATGATATTCAGGTGAGACTGTTGAGGGGGATTGTACTGGATTGAATCCGTGAGGCGAAACATATGGGCGAAGGTGTATATTTTAAATTCTGTAATGTCCTGCCGGTAAAACCACTTTGTGAATACAAATTGATTGTAGATCACTTTGTTGATCCGGAATATGAAAAAAGAGTTTCCAACACTCACAACACTAGATTAAAAACTAAGGGCTCCCTGTTTGTTTCCCGAATTACAAATTACTTCGGAGAGCTAACATTAAATTGCGCTGTTCCAAGATTGCTCAATGATCTCCCACAAACCATCATTAACATGAAAGATCTTCAAATGAAAAAAAAAGAACTGAAGAAATATCTTCTAGATACTTTATAGTGCCTGTTTATAAATAAATTTGTAAAATATAAATAAAATAAATGTAATATAAACCTATCATAAAAAAAAATGTGTCCCACCGAAAAGTCTTTAGACTTAGTGGGTAACAAATTCTTATATGTATTTTTTAATTATAAA
Source organism: Micrasema longulum (assembly GCF_059751315.1). Lineage (NCBI taxonomy): Eukaryota > Metazoa > Arthropoda > Insecta > Trichoptera > Brachycentridae > Micrasema > Micrasema longulum. Next base: position 175,338 of record NW_028279392.1, on the reverse strand, counting down.
ACGCTGCTCTGCAGCACTGAAACTGAAAGTGCTTTCTTTAATACATTTTATCATGTTTTTGCACGCTGTTCATATCAATTCAATAAATAATAAAATGAAATGTTTATTATAGTTTTGACTGCTCTCACACTTGCCTTTGTAATTTTCTCTTCGAATAATGATCTGGTTAGTCAAAATAACATTATATTGCTTCAATCATTAGATGACCATTAGCACAGATCGCATTAGGCTTGGAGGCAATGTTATGTCTACCACTATTTATGTGGAGTACCCCCTTTGATCCGTTAAAGGGAAACCTATTTAACATAGATTACTAACATTAAAACACGTTTATTTCCTTTCCACTCGGGCTGTAGTTCTCAAGACCCGGTTCTGGAGAAAACTTTGTCTATAAAACGGCCTTCATAATTCTGATTTATCCCAAGATCTAAGTTAAATTTGCTCTTTGACAACATAGTAACAGTAAGCCGTCAGAACGTTCGGAAGAGATTGGGGTAACCAAATATCTCTTCTTTAGTATAAGGAGTAAAATTCTCTGAGTACTACAAACGTATCATGGTGTACAAATTACACATAGACCGTACCTACTGTAAACATATCCATTTATCTTAAAGATCAAATCAGTGATGTCAATTTATTTATTTATTAAAAACTTCAAGTACACAGAATAAGTACTTTGACGGAGTCATTCCTTAAAGCAATATCTTTCAGCCAACCAAAAAACAGACCGGTCAAAAAAGAGTACGTCTACTTAAAAACGAAAATATCTATCAAAAAGATACATACATAAAAATATTTACAAAAACTAATTAATTAGAAATTTCAGCTATTTTTTAATTGGAAAAAAAGGCTTGCACGTATTAACTTCAAAAAAATACATTATGACATTCATATTTAAGGATGAGAAATATGGAATTAAATAATTAGTTTGGAACGAGAAAGAAAGAGGAACCAAGAAAACAAAAGGGAAAAAAACCTTATTACAAAAAAACAATTTGATACCGGGAGTTCAGAATTCAGGCGTTTCTTGAAGCTGGCTAGAGAAGATGATTTTTTTATATGAAGGGGTAGCTCATTCCAAAGTATGGCACCTTGAACGGAAAACGGATAGCTGAACAATAATGCGCTATGTCGAGGAATAGAAACTGTTCTCTCCTGAGAAGAGTGAAGGAAAAGACCACGATCAGAAAGGTAAATAAAATTCTCAGCTAGGTTTTTTTGAGCGCAAGGGTTGTGAAAAATATTATAAAGAAGTGAGAGAGATTGAAAGTTAAGGCGCTGATAAAAACAAAGCCACTTGAGCTCGGAGCGAAACATTGTCATACTTTTTGAGATTGAAAATAAAGCGGATACTTTGATTTTGCAAACATTCCATACGATCTATAAGTTCCGTATTGGCGTCAAGGTGGCAAATATTGGCATAGCACAGAGAAGACAATATAATAGATTGGGACAGATTTTTTAGGCTGCATATAAGTAATTAATTATGTTAAAACGTATTATCACAATTGTTGAAGTTGTTTTATTTTTTTTTTTATTTGGCATTTCCAAATTGAAAATTGAAGATGAATTAACTTTAATACTGCTTGATTTACGATATTTTGAGTTTTTCCAAATATTTGTTGAAACAGCAATAGAAAAAAATTAACGTTACAATTTAAGTGTAATGTAATAGGCAGATTAAATTTTAATAAAAATTTTAGTGATTTTACATAAAGAAAATATTTGGCTATATTTTTATTGAATGGATACATTTGTTTATTTTAAAATCGTTTATTATATAATTATTACAGTAAATTATAATTGACAACCCCTGCCTTCACCTGTTTATAACATAAAAACTGGTAAAAATTATACATGAAAGTGGATTTAAACTTAATCCGCATTTCTATTATGAATTACTGGTCATTTAATTTACATCTATTTTCAGGGCAATCCAAACTTCTTTATCAAAGGGTAATTGAGATATAAATACAAATCCTATTTCATAATTTTAACAGTGTCTCAAGTTTAATACGTAGGAAGGAAACAATTCAATGTTGACGGTAGAAAAAAAAAGTTTCTAAGCGAAATGTAAAAGCTTCACTACAGAGCCAATCAAAATTTTATTGATAAAAAAACCTTTAATAATTTTAAAATAATTGTAAAATATGAGATCTCTTAATGTTAAAAAAAAAATTCATTGGCTTTTCTCTAAAGTTAGCTACGTGTTGCTTGGGAACTTTTGTTTTCCACAGTTGTATTAAACTTTATTTAAAATCTTAAACAGGTTTTTTATTTGATTATCATTTATGCCTTGATAATAAAGCATGTGTTGCTCTGAAACCGGTCGAAAATTAAATAAAAAATAAGTGGTTAAAAACAAAGAATTTTTATTTTTTATTTAATTACAATAAATAATCATCATTCCATGTCCACTCCCTAGTTGTAGCATATGGCATCCACAAAGAGCCTTTGCGTCCTTCCAAGTCGGGTTTTTTTCCCAAAGCTCTGACATAAACTGCCGGCTAACAATCAGCAGGACGTCGTAAAGTTGGCAAGCGTGGTTAAAGCTCTCAGGAGGCATTCGCAGTATATGGCCTAGCCAACCATATCGCCTCCGCTTGACGACAGTTGTCACTAGAATTTGCTGCGTCCGTTCTTTAATTGCGTCATTCCTCACAAAGTCAAACCACCGCACACCCAAGATTCTTTTGAGACACCTATTCTCAAAACTCAGAATTTAGCTGTTTTGGGCCCACGACTGAGTGAGGTGCCATGATTTGCATCTGTAGAGAAGAATAGGTGTTATGCAGGCGTTAAGTCATGACTACAAATATAAATTTTACACAATTTAGCAATTAATTACATTTATAATTAAAAAATAGATTATCACGATTGTAAAACTATTTTTATTAATACAACGGAGATGAAAAATATTTTCAAAAGGAGAGTACTAAAATTTTACCTGTAAACTGAACTTTACAGTAGTGGTAGATATGTCATAAACCCTCAAATGATTTTTTCGATAATTTTTTTTAAAGATAGTTGATATTTTTTTTGCCTTGCTTATTATGTACAAGTCTTATATTAGTTGCAAAAATTATGTTCCTATTGATTACTTTTACTATAGTGTGAGTATCTGGTGGGATAATCGGCTGTGGCCTTGTTAAAAAACTTCTCCGCATTTGCTTTAAGAAGAGGAAACCACAGAAAACTCATTCAGAAGAAGCCGGACTATTGACAGACATCAACAGATTTATCGTTCCATTTTGAGAGCATTTTTTGATTTCATAAAAACGCAGCAAGCTTGATACGAACTGACTCAAATCGTCACTGGCCACGGAGGATTTATGAGCTATCTTCACCGTTTTAAGCTCTCAGAAATCAAAAGCTGTCCATGTGATGACGAGACACCCCAAGATGTCCCTCATTTATTTATGCATTGTCCCATTTTCAGATTAAAACAAATGCAGCTAGACGCGTTTTGTATAAGTCTGGATAAGGAACTATCGGATATCGTTACAGTAATCAGTCATAAGAATTTATCGGATGAGATAATATAATACATGGTTAAAATAGTAAAGGTCATTGTTGAAATAAATAAAAATAGGACACAAAATAGACTTTAAATACCCAGACTTCCATATTCCAGTTTTAAAAATGTTTGCCGTTTCTGTTACAAATAATATCAACGGTGTTTTGTTTTTAAGAAATGTTTTTAATAAATGCTTTTAAATATATTAATGCATGAAAATTTCTGGTCTTCATTCTTTATTGATCATTGTATCTAATTTTCAAGAATCAATTTTGTGTTTTTCACAACGTTCTTGCAAATATTTAAACATGTCGATTCAAAATATTATAGAAATTATTGTTTGATTGAATTTGACATCAAATTATGATATACGTATTAGGTGTGCTTTGTCGCATGTTCCGAAACGTGTGGTCATCTCAACGAAGCCAATCTCGTTCCGAGATTCAGGACAGGTGGAAATTATTAGACCGGGCTCACCCTAAATCCTTGGACAGATTATGCAAACTGAATTACTAAGGTTAATGCCCCATCGCCCATTGAAATTGTCCCGTGATTTGATATGGAAATCTGGTGACCCCACTGCCGAGAATCTAGTTTCAATTAGTAACTGTAATTAGTTTGTCATTATGTAAGTAGAGGATTTAAGAAGTTCGATTTACAAATAATCGATTACTTAATTTCGTTCCAGAGTTTTTAAAACGTATTGGACGAGTGGTTTTAACTTGATGGCTACTTTTAGGCAAACACATTTAATAGGGGAATCGAGGGTTGAGTTAGCACATTCACCAACCATGTTTAAAAGGTTCCGGGTCTTATGTGCCATAATGTCTCCAACTGGTTTATAGTGTGTGCTTTCAAAGTCTAGTTTTCTGAGCTGAACACACTTAGCATAAAATTTTACCATTCTCTGCCTAAGTTTTTAATTGAATTTATAATTGCTGAATATTGCTTTTATTGCGTTGAATATTTAAAAGTTTGTAACCATCAATCATATTCTTCCAAATTTTAAGGTAATTTCTTATTTCATAAGCTTATTAGTACACCTATTGGTTGTTTTATTTAATTGGTAAAATAACACTTAAAACTAATACTTTAAGTCGACCTTACCAATAATCCAACCCTCATACATGGTAGGTGAACGCGCCAACGATTACACTACACGGCGGCTTAATCCTCTTTTTCGATTCAATTTTTATTTCCTTATTCGGATTTTTTTACTGCGAGTAGCCATTGACTTGAATACACTCTTAAAGGATTCTGCTTATATTTCAGACACAGAACTGCATTCTTACCATCGTGTTCTATATCTAAGCAAACACGTTTATTATTGTTTTCCTATTTTGGCCAACAATTTATCTGCCAGCCTCGTGGTGTAGTGGTCAACGCGTTTGACTATCATCCAAAAGGTCTTGGATTTGATTCCTGATACAGTTGACATGAAATATTACTTTCAAAATTTATTTTTACACTAGAATATTTCATAGTCCCTGGACTGGCACCCGGAGCGTAAGTCTGATCATCTAACGATCGGTGTTTTAATACAATGCCCTCTATGCCATTAGGTGCAGAAAGGGAATGATAATAATCTGTGCATTAGAGAATAAAACACGGGAGTAAGTTTTTTACCGTTTTGAAATTTAAAATGCAGAAATTATAGCAATTAGTTAGTTGTACGTAAATAAAACACCGAAGTCCACCTTCGCTATAAAAATGCTTTTTCAAACTGAAATTAAAATCAGCAGTCCATTTTGTTTTAATGCGAAAATTATCAGTAGTCTTAAATAAATTATAAATTATAAACATATTATATTATTATATAGAGTTTTTCTATTGACATTTCTTGGTAGAACTACATTTTAATTATAATAATAAAAATATGTATATGGTTTTAATATTTTAATAAACTATGATTATCAAAACTATCGTTATTTTACAGTGAAAGTTATTTATAGATTGAAATGATCTCATTTGATGTTTTGGAAATAACTGCACCTTGTTTCCTGAATATTTTGTTCAATGTGACTCCTGAGTTTTATTCTCTAAAGCACAGATATTTTTATCGCTTTTACTAAACGTCCATACTTGATTTTTTTATTTAATTTCATGATATTCTAATATCATTTTCTTCCAGTTATTTTTGCATAGTTGTAAATTTTAAACCTCATGTTGATAATATTTTGTGTCTTTGTTTATTGCACTCTAGTGTAACATTATTTAGACACAATTACTCCACTGGAATGCTTAACATACATAATGTATTTATCAGTGGAACAGAGTGTTCCAGTTTACATTAATATCAAGTCATAAATTTCAGCGTAAATAATGGAAGTTTGATTCCAAAACTACTATCTCGCCGCGTCGGTTTTATTCAGTACCAGCTCATTGAGGCTTAGTCTGATAAAAAGTAAGAAAATACGACTTCCCTATTTTAAAACGCGTCTTTTTCAAAATCACGCCCTAAAAACATTTACCTTTAACATGCTGTGTGAAAAAACTCTCCCGAGTTACTGTGTGTCAACCTGAGGTTACTAAATTAAACCTGAGATTAGGAAAATATCGCCTGATAATCATTGTCTCTTTTTATCTTATTAAAATTATGGGTGTGTCTTACTAAGTAATCTATTAAGATGACATATCTTTCTCTCAAATAATATTTTATGTATTTGTCTCAGAGTACTTGATATTTTGTCATTTTTGGTGATCCTGATGGACAAAATATTTCATTCAAAACTATCTAATATAAATACCTTAATATATTTTTTTTCTCGTGTATTAAGGTTTACTTGACGATTACAGAAGGAAAACCGTGGTAATATTTAAAGTAGTTGCCATTCCAGGAACAATGACATATTGAATTTCAATTTTTTTTATCCCATTTTGACCTATGGTCCTATCTGGCCCTCAGGGTAGCTTATTTTTCCAACAACTCTTTTTGTTAATCGTCGAAATTGATTATATGTTTGTTTACTCCTACCACATAATGATTGTAATGTATTAAAATTATTTAAATATTTTTATGTCTAATTGTTTCAATGATAATTAACATTTGTCTTTGCTTTCCTTCTGAGCAAACACCAAATATTTCAAATCATCGCTCGACAGTTTAATAATCTTTGAAATTTTGGTCATTTCGCAGGTGTGCTTTTTGCTATTTCATGATTTTTTTCCAGCCAAAATCTCAAAAAACCAGAATTCCTACTTTATATGCATTACCCCTCCCAATTCCCCGCTACGCGGCCTCTCTAAAGCGTGGCGGAAATTTAGATCTGTGTTGTTCCACATGTCACAGTGAGAGCAGCGCGATGTCGTAAATCATCCTTTCGCAACAGTATTATATGATAAAATATAAGAATTTCCCAGAAAACTCAAAATATTATGAAACTGTTTTATTAACACAAACAAATTCATCACAATCATAATGCGATATTTTTTAATTATTTTATATTATTTTATAAGTCATTTATATAGCAGTTTAGTAAGGTGTTTGGCACCCTCCTAAAGAATTCGCGGATTATTTTCACATTTAGGCTCGGAAGAGTAAAAATCAATCTCAGAAATTTATTTTAAAAATACCCTAAGAAAAAATATTTGAACTCAGTACCTACACGTTTGTAATAAAAAAGTAAAGAAAATATACATGCCAAATCGAAAAACATCTTATTTTCGTAAGTTTATATGCTTTTGTAAATAGTGCATTTGTTTTTTTTATTTTATTTTAATACCTGAAAATTGCTGGCCTACAGGATTAAAAATGTGGCTGGCACTGAAAAGGTTCAATCCACTATCCAAGATTTGGATACAAACTATTTTTGAACTAACACTTATTTATTTTATAATATTGCTTTGCATGTAAAAATATATCTCTTTTTCAAAAAAATAGTGACAAACAAAACAACAATACTGGAAGTAAAGATGAATTAATATTCCCGAAATTAAAGCTAAGTAAGGTTAGCACATCGTTTATGGGGCACTGCGTACGCTTCTACGATAGAATACTTGACAATGTCCTCATTATGACGAACAACAAATTCTAAAAGACGTAATTCTAAAAAAGGACTATTATGGACTAAATGAATTCATGAAAGATAGCAGTATATGGAACTGACATTATTATTTTAATTGTGTTCATTTATTTGATTCTTTTTAGAATGTGTAGTTATTTATTGAAACCTGACTATATCTTTGCGTTGTTTTATTTATTTATATATTAAATATATATTGATTTTCAATAAGCATGTTAATTATACCTACATTTAAGAAAAATAACCTATTAATATTACACTAACTTTCTATAGTTATTGAATAAAATACTGTAGAACATTTAACTTCAAAGAGATTTCCACTTTTTCCTTAATACAATTTCAACATTCAAATGATTGTAAATTCATTTTGTATCTAATTTAAACTCCGTTTCAAATCCGTTAAAACACGTTTAGGTTTTATAAAGCATGAACTCAATATTGTAACATTCTACCTTGTTCTAAAATACTATAAAAGCATTTTAGGGTAAATACAAAATCTGTTTTTTAAGCAAAACGGGTTTTTAAATAATAATTACGATGATGGTGTTATAATCTGGGTGTTGAAAAAGGAATAATCGTCCGGATAGAGGTTTATCCAGTCAAAGTGTGATGTATATTTACGTTGGAAGGGGAAGGATTGGCTAAGGGCTGATTCATTAAGAGAATGAGCCTCGCCAAATCCAGCGATAAATTTTGATTGAAATTCAACGTGAGATTTAATTGCCTAGGGCACGTCCCTCGCAAAACACGTGGTGTATGGATTCTTTCAATTTTTTTTTCGATTCATTGTTTTGAATTTATATGGGTGAGTACGTATTGTATATGTTTGGTGTAAAAAACGGTATATTTTATTAATTAATTAATTACCTCTTAATTATACAACAAGAAGATCTGAAAACATAAGACTGGAAAAAAATCAAAAACAATATTTTTGAATTATCTTATGTATAAACGAACAAAGTTGTTTAAAGCAATGCCATTAAATATAATGTCAAAAGTTTACATTTATCACTAAGGTAAATATAAAACGTGAAGTGAATACACGTAAAATAGTATTTATTTATTTATTTTATTTATTTAATTTTGCAATACGCCAAAGGGGCATTTACAAAAAATAAACAAGTAAGTACAAACATAGAAGGTAATAAATTAAAAGATAAACAACGATTTTTCGTAAACATGCAGAAACAATAAAAAGCATACTGCCATGCAAAATAAAAAGTGAAACTTTACATAGTAAAAAAAGAAAAAAAAATACACGGATATAAGAAAAGTAATTAAATTAAAAAGCAAATTGTAAATTACTTGTAAAGAATTTAAACAAAAAAAAAATTACATATACTTATAAGTATAAAAAATATGGTATTAACAAATTATTGTTAAAAACAAATAATAAATATTAGTTTACAGTAAGTATATATAAGATAATAAGTGTACATATAAAAAAAGAGTGGAACAACTTAAAATAAGGTCCATAGATGTATAATATTCATCATCATCACTTTCTTTCGGCACCAAATGGTGTATAGGGCACTGCATTGATACACCAATCTCAGAATATCTTAATCATTTTGTTACATAAAGGCAAGATGATCAGTCTTTCACTTTAGATACCAGTCCAGGGACTAAGAAAGATTCTAGTTTAAAAACACCCTTTTAAATCAATATTTCGTATCAACCATGTCGGGAATCGAACGCGAAAACTCTTGCATGGTAAGCAAACGCGCGGACCATAACACCACAATACCGAAAAGTATATAATATGGTAAAAATAGGTATAAATGTAAATATTGAGTTGTTAATACATTATTATTTAAGACTGATTAATCGATTCTATTTTTTTTAATGTGATATTTCCAAAGAAATTTATTAAGATACAAATAAAAATCAAAATAAAATCAACAAAATGGACATTAAAATAAAACTTTTATATGAAGCACTAACTTTGCGGTTATTCATTATAATAAAATAAATATAAAACAATTTCTCCTATCAAAGTAAAGTAACTAATGAATACTAACCCATTTTATTTTTACAGTGAATACTAAATAAAACATCGAAAAATATGGATCTAATGAGGCAAATCATTTTGCCATGCTATTTTTGTGAACGTGGCAGGTGTGAATAGTATTAATAGTAGTAGTTTTATGATCGTTTCCATCTCATATCACGCTTCCCATTTATACAAGAACAACATGACAAAGAGACCTGACTTATTAGCTCCATTTGTTTAATGTAATATTCACTTATCACTGTTAAAATAAAATAGGATAGAATTTGTTAGTTAATTATACATCGATAAAAAATCTTGCGTAGCTTTGAAAAAAAATATTGATTAAAAACAAAGGTTCTTTATATTTGTGAAAAAAAAGAGGTCACTCACACTAACAGAGATATACATCCATCATTTCCCTATCGTTATGAGACTCGGAGTTCCAGTAGCGATCTGATTTTCTGACAAATGGTTAAAACTTCTTTAGCACAGAGATTATACTCTTTCATAGGACAAAAGCTATATAATAAAATCCCAGAACCATGGAAATGTTGTAAGAGCCACAAACTAAAGAAGTTAATTACTAGTCTCTTTTGAGAAATTGGTCACAGAGAGTCTAAGGGGTTGTTAGAAAACCAACATATGTTCTTATTTGAATTGTTAATATATATTTTTAGTTTTTTATTGATTAAATTCTTTAAGGTCCTCATGACTTTTCACTATGTTTATACTTGTTTTTTATTCAATATGTTTTGTTTACCATTTTTATATAAATATATTTTTTTATATCTTTTATTTTGTTTTTTACGATGTTTTTTTTCTTCTTAATATGTATTTTACTACATTTAAAAAAAAAACATTTTCTGCTGGACTCATATTTTTTTCAATATGACTTAAAATATGTTTCTTACTTTTTACTTTCAATATAATTTGTTATATTTTGTCTTATATGTATTTTGTTTTTACTTCGTACTTTACTGGGTTTTTAAATATGTTTTTTTATTAAATATTTTACTATGTTTGCCACTATTTTTTTTTTTGTTTTTACTAAGTATTTTACTAGTTTTTCTAATATTTTTTTACCACGTTTTTTTCTGTGATTTTAACTACATTTTTAACTATATTTTTCACTATGTCTACTACTTTTATTATTGTTTCTATATTTTAATTACTGTTTTTCATTTATTTTTTTACTGTATGAGAACAAGGCAAATAACCCTAGTTAGACAGTCAAAACAAATCTGTACAAATTATAATTTTATGTATTTAATATGATAATAAGTTAGTTTATTTTTTTTAATTTAAGGAAATGTTGTTAGAAGATTGAAGGATCTTGGACCAACATGTATGAAGTGCCTCTGTGCGAACTTAGTGCTGCATCCTGGAACTGACAGTACACTATTAGATCTATTACTAATACGATTTAAATTATTACTAAACAACTCCACGAGTCCACTCTCTACATATAATTCATTACTAGGAAATAATCAATGTTTTTTGTACATTACCTTAATTATATTTTTATGTGCAATTTCTATTAGGCGACTTTGCACGTCGGAGACTCCTCTGCACCCTATAATACCATATGTTATTGATCATTGAATCAAAGCGTAATATACCATTTTATAATTTTTTTCAGGTTAAATAATTTTTAGTCTTAAGAAAACATAAGAATAATATCTGAGTTTGTCTGTTAGTTTAGCGATATGTTTTTTCCATTTAACCCTATAGTCTATATATTATAGTGTCCATGCCGCTTGACTGTAGAATCATCTCCCATACATCATTAAAGATGTTACTACAGTATCTCTGTTTAAATCACGTCTGAAGAAACATCTCCTTTCTCTTCCTTAATCTCTCCTCTTTTCTTTTTTTTTCCTTCTTTCCATTGAGTAATAGTATTGATTTAAGATAATTTATATGCAAATACGGTTTTTTTCTATTTTTATATGTCTTTTGTTTTATTATTTTCTACAGAATATGTTTTGTAACTTAAATTATTTTTAAAAATATTTAAAAATTGGTTGGTTGGAAGAAATTGCCATTTGGTAATAAGCCCGTCAATGTACAATGAATATTACATACGAAAAGTTTAATAAAAAAAAAAGTACATTTTAAAAGCATTTATACATGAATATGTAGTATCCGCTCGTAATTCATTTAACATGGCTCTACTAGTTCTAAGATATGTATCTATTGATCGATTGGTACAACAACAGATTTGGAAAACATCTGAATTCATGTGTTTATAAATCCGTTTTTATCAATGTTTTTATTCTTTCAAATTATGTTTAGAACGTGTTTAGAGCCATTGTTGTTTTAAACATCTCTTGTTTTAATTTCAATTATAAACAACTATTGCTGTGTCAAAAAAAAAAGACGAGAAAAAAGAGTAAGTTTTATTTATTTTTTTAAATTATAATTTGTTGGTTTTATAATATATAAAGTATTTTTTTGGCTTTGTTGTATTTATTCCAACCAAAAAAAAATCAATTTCAATTAACAATCAATAGTTGTACGTAATATAAACTAAACATAAATAATAACTAACAAAATCCGAATCATTATCAATACAGTAGAGTAGCCTAAAAAACGAGCGAGGGTTTTTTTTTCATTGCAACAGGTCAGAAAGCTCAATTAAAGTGGTGATTTACAACAAAGAACACCCAGACTTGAAAAAAATCTGATTGAATTTTTGTGTTTTCACGGAGAATCGAACCCAGAGTCGTACGTGAGTCAAGCGTCATAACGTCATAGCCATTACACCACGGGGTTGCCTGCGGGAACAGTAAAAAAACGGGAGGGAAGAGTTGAAGGGGAAAAAGGTGAAGTTAAGGGTGACTGAAAAATGGTTTAAGGTCTAAAGAAAGTTACTTGTAGTAACAATTCAGATTCTTCTTAAAAACACGTTTTAAGTACATAGTAATTGATAATTCATTTTTAATATTTTATTAATTAAGTGCGTAGTAGTAGCGAACAGTGTTTTTTGTAATAGGTAAGTTATTTATGTTTTCATAATCTACATCTACCTGTACATACATTCATATAAGTAGTAAAGTCTGTACATAGCTTCTTTTTCTATAGTTTCATGTGAAAACAATTTCATCTCTCCCTTTTACCCGCTGCCAACAGAAGACAAAATACCTTCTTATTTTCAATTTAAATAATTATTACCTTTAATTTACCAATTAAACTTAAGCAGCAATTAAAATTTATGTGAAATATGCAGATATATTCTTCATTATTTTAATACAGCTCATATGAAAAATTGAAATAAGAAATTCTCTTCTAAAAATGAATTTTGCCGAAAATTGACGCAATACCGAGCGGAGCGCCACTAGCTGAGACGAGCGGATGAAAATCTTGAGTCATATGTGAACAAAATATTATCGAAGGAAAATAGTTCTTAGGAAATCATGTTCGGAATGCTATTCTCCAAATAAAAAAGCTTTAAAAAATATCTGTAATCTGCGAGTGAACTCAGGAAGGAATATACACCCTGGGTGTTGAGACGTTAAAATATAATGTTCATTTTGTATAAAGAAATAAGCTGCAGTAATCAACCAGTTCTTTCGCCCGCTGCAAACGTGCTGGCCACTGGGTGCGCTTATAGATGTTTATATTTATTTTTTAAAGAAGATGTAAGCGGTGACGTCAATTTATAATGAATATAAATTATCTTATTTATTTTACCACCGTTAAAACTACTATAAAATATTATTATTAGTAGTAAAACATAATGGTTAGCTGCGCATAATTGATTATATGGACGATTCGCCCCTGGTGAGTAGTGAAATCTAACATCGAGAAAGTTTTCAAAGAGGAATACGGAAATCAAGCTGTTTGAACCAGTCAATGACAAGTCATAAGCCCTGTCCTAGACATTAATATTCCCTTCAAAAAGTTCTTCTTATTGAAGAATATTCTCCGTTTATATAAGATGACATTTTTGTTGACTAAAGATCCAAGAACGAATGAATTGTTCAAGATTTTTGTGCCGCAGAAAACTTTGTATGAATCATACATAGAAATTTGTTGAACTTTGAGTTATGAACGGTTAAAACTTTCTCGTTTACGGGATGTTCCAAATTTAGTGAGGGTCCTGCATGTTGTGGACTTGGAAAATGGTGCCTTCATTCGAATTGCTAGGAGTGCGAAATACAGAATTCGGGGTGCAGAGCATCTGTGCCCTGATATATAACTGGAGTTCCTTTAGGGGGGTGATAATAACAACACAGAAAACTGTTTCAGCCTAAAAGCATTTAGCAATGGACCCGCTGAAGCAATAAACACTCGCATATAAAGGCCAATCCCGAAACTGACAAGTTAGCGCTAAAGTTGGTGAGAAACGATTACCTACATTGTTTTACGTGTTACGGTTTACCAGCTCCCATGGTGGTGGCTAAGACGCTTAGCTCACATATGGAGGGTTACAGTTTCGATTCCCGGTGTGATCACAAATAAATATTTTTTATTAGGCATGTTTTGTTTAATTATCTGGATATTATGTTTAATCATCCATTCTAATGGCTGATGAAGAGTAAAATCTTTAGGTATTTTGGATTCAACTTACTGTAAGTGCAAACTAAATGAAGTCTTTTTTTTCTCACTATTTTTTTTTACAAAATCTTTTTTTGTCAACACGGGCATGATATTTTACTTTTCTGTTGACATAAGTACAAACTTTTTTTTTCCCTTTTAGTACGATGTTAAATGTATGATTTATTAATATGTTGTAAATCACCGTAATTTTCCTATCCGTTAGCCCATGGGATACTACGTTGGTCGTCCAATGCAACAGAAAAAGTAAAATGTTTCCGGATTTGATTATTTTGATTATTTAACATATATAAATATACGAATACTATATATATATTTTTAATTTTATTTTATTCACAAAAACGGCAAAATCTGCCTTTTACAAACATTTATAATACTAACATATTTGGCTTAATATTTTTATTTTTTTAAAAACATAAATTTGCTTATACCAAAGATTTATAAAAAAAAATTCAACCTAAAAATTCAACAATATTTATATTAAAAAAATTAACCTAAAAATTATACAGCATAATATTCAGTGGAAAGTTTAAATAATAAAACATTCTACAGTAATACAACTAAAAAATCATAAGTACTGTTTCATACAGCTGGGCAAAGTAAACAAAAAAACATTTTTTTATGAAATGCATAAATAAATCAATATAATTACCATTCACCATTATTGAAAAAGTTCAAAAGGTTTGTTATAAAGGAACAATACCCTACACGAAATATATCAGATACGTGGGAATAACTATTGCCGAGTTCACGGCATTACAAGTATACACTGTTCGTGAATTGTTGCTACAAAACGGTGGCACCTGTCTAGTCATTCTTCCAGGTACCCCGAAGTTGATGAAAGATAAAAGTCCAGTGCAATCCCATATTGAATTTACAATTTTGAATGAATAAAAAAAAAAATAATAATAAATAAATATTTTATTATATAATGTAATATTCGTATATTTATTAATCATGTGGAATATTAATAAAAACAATGGCGTATTTGTACCATGCAAATATTATTCATGGCTCTATCTCACTGTGTATCTTTAAAGTACATATGCTTGGTCACAACAGTTTTAGAACCAGAAAAAATGGTTTTTCTAATAAATAACCTTTTACAGCGTCGACATGCTAGTGGTTTGTTGATTGCAAGAATCTGCAATAAACCCGCCGAGTAAAATAAACAAAAGTTTAAAAAATAAAAACATAGACCGTTCAATGTTTCAGTATACAAAACCAACGTGCTTGATGATAATTAGTGTTGGAATATCTAAGTTCAAAAATACAATTTTATACTTTGATTTTTACCATGCCTCTCGGGAAGTTTTTCTATGCAAGGTTTTAATACTTTTTTTACATTTTGAAATGTTTTGTAATGTACCTACGTATGTAACCAGCCTCCGTGGCGTAGTGGTCAAGACGTTTGACTCACACACGGAAAGTTCCAGGTTCGATTCCCGATGAGAACACAAATAATTTAATGTGATTTTTCTCAAGCCTGGGTGTTCTGTGATGTAATTCACAACTGTAATTAGGCCTCCTGACCTGTTGCTGTGCAAAAAAATAAAATACATGAAATAAACACGTTACAAAATTTAAATTAAGGAAATTGGAATCAAAGAGTTGAAATAGTAGAAAAAATATTTATCGGATTAGGAAAAAATTGAAATAGGCTTGTAAAAGCGGTATACTGTGTTATGGACTTAACCAAACTTCGTTTTGTTTTTATTAAAGATTATTAAATTTAAAATTTAAAAGAAAATTTTTATTTGAAAAACGCTTTCTTCTAATTAATGGTTGAAACTTAGGGTGCAAAATTGATCGAACATAAAACACCTTAATTTTCTTATAAAAAGTTACTCAAAAGGAACAGATTTAAATTATTAACGTAAAAATATTAATGATTGTTTATTTCCAACAAAGGAGATCAACCACTTACCCCTACAGTTCAAGTGTAGTTAGAAAAACCTTTATCCTTTTAAGGCGGTGGTACATCTTTACTTGTCACTTCCAGGATCCACTTCACGGGGCCCAGATGAGATACTTGAGTAGTTCTACGGGTACTTAGCAAAAGATCCAGTAAAATTGGGTTTTCAAGTCTAAGTACGACGATCCTCTTTCTTTTAAAGCTTCGCTTGTGCTCAAATTGGTCAGTTGGAGAGATTGACGTGCCGGATGGTTGTGATGTCAGAAAAAACGAAAATGCCGCCCCTTGAGAAGCAAGCCAATTTAATTATTTTTATTTACTATTTATTTACAAATATAAAAAAAAAACACAAAGTCGATTTAGGTTTGCACCATAAACCAATCAAATATATGAAGATCATATAGCAGAATATTAATTGGTACTCGGATCTGTCAGCTCCTTAATTGACACTAGCTGGCTGTTTTGGGACCTATGTATATGTCGGAGCATAAGCAAATATATGTTTGCATTATTTTATTGATTTACTTGAAAAATATATTGTAAAACATTTATTTTTCTTCCGGTGCCTTGTCAGATTCCCCCGATTTTGCTAACGTCGGGGGATTTTACTGCACTAATCGCTGATCATTGCAGTAAAAGCAAAAGAAGGGTAGGTAGAAAGAAATTGCCTTAAGGCAATATGCCCGCCCTTATTTATGTTTATAAACTGTATATGTATAAAAAGTGTTAAATTAACAAATAAAAGCACCTCTTTGCTGCGCTACTCGGAACAGGTCCTTAAGAGATAGCATATTTACTGCTATTGTGATTCTTGGGATCATGATGATCACTGATATCCCGTTACCTTCTCTGGTGGATTTTTCTGTCGGGGTTACTTTTTCTTAGCTGAGTGGTTTTGGTTTGGAGGCGCCAGAAACTCGCCTTTCTTCCTCTTGTTATTTGCTGTGATCACACAGTTATTTCATTTCATTTTCATTTATTTTTGCACCACTACAGGCCAGTAGGCCCAATTACAGTGGTGAATTACATCACAGAACACCCAGGCTTGAGAAAAATTCATTTTGATTTTTGTGTTCTCACCGGGAATCGAACCCAGAACCTTCCGAGCGTGAATTAAGCGTCTTGACCACTACACCACGGAGGCCGCCAGTTATGAGTGTGATCTCATTGTTTGGGGTTTGCTATGTGAACGTTATCGAGTTGGACTAGTCAGTGCTGTTGCCGGTAGATTGCAAGTGCACTTTCTAGCAAGATGTGACTCACTGCGTCCCTACTGGCAATTCAAACCCCTAACAAAACATTTAAGTCTCTGCATATTTATAGTACGTATTTTTAATGACTTTTTTTGAAAAAACACTTATTTTGGGACAATATCTTATGGATATAAATTATAAGGCTCCAGCATGCTTTTAAAATGTGTAAAACGTGGAAGTTCAAACCTAAACAACATTGTGAATGCAGTCTGTGAAGTAATGACTTTAATTAGCTTCTACGATTTTATTTAAAATTTATTCATTATTAGTTGGCAAACGACAGGCATACCGCTTTTATTTATAGAGATAAACAAAAGCATGTATCAACAATGTTTTGAGTTTACCCAAATTTTCGTTTTTCTATATTCCTTCAGTTCTTCCATCTGTTGATGATTATGAAGTTGGACAAACTCAAACATTGTTGATAAATTCACCTGCTCCAAGAAGTATAAAAATTGTTAAATACTTTTAAGCGTTACCTAGTATGTATGTGAAATAACTCAATTAGATAAATCTTACCCGCAACAATAAAAGTTTTAGCTCTTTAACTTCACAAACGTCAACAGATGGAATATTGATGTTCAAATAACGGCAGAATTAAATAAAGTTCAATCAATTCTAAGAAAAAGAACACAGATATCTAACAAGGTTTACATCTCTTGATGGCCTAGTTGTACCAAAATTTAAAAATAAGTATGGACAACGTACTTTGGATTATATTGTTGTTGAAATATTTAATTTGTTGCCACTTGACATGAAAACATGTCATAATAAAAATAAAATTAAGTTTTTATTACAAAAGTGGTTAGTAGACAGAACGTTCCTATATTGATTTATTTTATTCGTGTAAAACATTTTTTATCTCTCATTGAATACAGTTTTGTTATGTTTTTAGGTTAACCTTTTCGTTTTTTTTTATTACATTTATGAACACATATATATATATATATGTGTTTATTATTTTTTCCTATATTTAAAATATATTTAGGTGTTTACTTATGTAATAGACATTTGGCTATTTTTTAATTTTAATTGTATTATTTTACTCTATTTTCTTACTTAAAAAAAAATATTTCTTTAAACCATTCTTATTTGGTTGTGTTGAGTTTTTTCTTCTTAATTATATTTTTAAAAGCATTAAAAATAAAAAAAATATACGTTCATTATTTTATACGTACACAGTATAATGTCTGTACTCTTTTATTTGATTATTAATTAAAGTTAATGTCTGTAATAACAAACTATTATTGAATAGTTTATCGGGACAAAATATGTTTTAATACTTTGTTTTCTTTATAACGTATTAATATTATAATAATGTGTATATTTTATTAAATAAAGACTCTGAAAAAAAAAGTGAATGTTACACAGTGTGTAAAGTGGCCACCTCAACCAGCTAACGACAGGTCATAAGCCCTGTAGATGCTTGGACTTTTTTATTCATTTCTCTAAAATGTTCTTAATCTGTGTTGTATTATGTTAAATTTAATTTCTATATGCTTTTTTGTAACATAAAAAAGCAATTCATCATTTTTGGTCGTCATCGAGAAATTAAAAATGTATTATTAGTTACTTTGTTAAAAATTTGCAATTAAAATATGTTGGCTACAAAAATCTTTCAAAACTTATTTCGGGTTTATTTTCTTTTTACCCTTGTTGCCTGTATACCTGTATAAGCATACATGTGTCTTCAAGTAGGAAACAAAAACCATTTTCATGTTAGAACAAAAGTATTAAAATATTCAGAACATTAAGTTTTCTAACTTTGTGGTTGCCACTAACATATTCAACGACATGGTTTTGCAAAGTGAAAATAAAACTTAGGAAGTAATCAAATATTTAAATAGAAAGGGGGTGAAACGTTTAAGTAAGCATGGAATATATCAATTTGTTTTTATAGATGACATATTTTCATATTTTTACCTTGCTTGTCAAACTCGAGTAAAAGAAAAACATTCTCCGGTCTTTTTCCTGCATTTTCTGACCCTAACCGAGAAAAAAGATATTTGGGAAATGAATGATTTCAGTCCAGGGGTAGTGATATGAGTGACACGTGAGGGTGGCCGAGGAGAGGTGGGCAGGGAGAGTGTAACAGAACCGGAAATCAATATACTCCAGGAAACTGGCTCTATGTGCATCGTATTCAAAAATTATTACCTACCACCAGACGATTTTTTTGGGAGGGTTCCTTTATTATCGTAAGGGTGGAAGAATATTTTGATTTATGTGTTTCGATTTGGTAGACCAGTAATGAAACTGATTTCGTTTAAGGAATGATGACGATGAAATTTATTCAATAAAGTAAAATAGACAATGGAGTATTCGTTTGTATTGCCCCAGATACAAAAATTCGTATTCACAAAGGTTATTAATAATATTTTGTGCATTTTATTTCGTTCTTCCTTTTTCTTTCTTTCTGTTCGTCTATTCAGGTTGGTCTTTATTCGCTTTTTCGTTAATAATTTGACTAAAATATTGAGCAGTCTTAATAGTCTCTTTGATTAAATTACACTTTCACTTTCCGAATTGAATTATGGAAAAGTTGAAAGGAAAAAGTTGCTTAGAAAGTTTTCCTTAGTTTCAAATAATTTATTAAAATCTTTTTGAACACTGGAAAAATGGAATAGTCTGTAACTAAAAACCGTGTTTTGTTTTAATCAAAAAACAATTTTGAGGGATTAAGGTTATCTAAATTCCAATCTGCATAATGAACGAGAAGTTAGAACTTTAAATTAAAATTGCTGTTATGAAACGATTGCCAACCAAAATTTACATTATCTATCTTAACCCATTCCCTTAAAAAAACATTTAAATAATTAAGTACAGTCCACTTAAATCTTTAATTAACTTTGCTTGCGTGTGCGGAACAGAACGTTTTCAAATAAAATAAATCATTTTTACCGTGAGGCACTAACGTATTAACACAGGTTTATTAAAAATTCAAACGCACTGTACTTAAAAAGTGCATTCTAAGGTGTGGTAATTTTTTTACTGTTGCTTATGAACAATTTCCTTTGGAGGGAGAGATTTGAGTTGGAATTTTCTCAAAGATTTTTCAAATCGTATTTGAATACGGTTGTTTCATGTAAACCAAATAATTGTCCTTTTTATATTGATGAGCCATGAATTATTTTTTTAATGATATCATTGTTTTATGTGATATTTGTTTTTCTTTGTTTTTTAAGTGTTTTATTCGTCCCAACTTAAAACAGGACTTTAGTCCCATGGAGTTGGGACTTGTGTCTCAATTAGTTTTCATTAAATTAATACTTTTAATTAATGAATACAATGTTTGAAGAAAATTTCGGCTGTAAAAATAAAATCTTAATGAAAAATAACGGAATTTCTCTTACAGCATGTAAAATATTTCAATTTTCGATATTATTGTTGAAGAGATTTATTGAACAAACCAAAAACAAGATCGAATTTGTTTAATGATAACCGAAAAACTAACGATCTTCACGTAGGGCCAATGATAGATATCAAATAATTTTATTCATCAGTCATACTATTATTTTGTTAACTTTGTTAAATAGCTAATCTTAGGCATGTTTCACATTTTATAAAATGTTTCCTTCGACACGGGACACCCCACTTCAGTGAGGGAACATTATTATGTATAAAAAAAAAGAATACAAACAACGTAAAAGCATAAATAAAATAAAATAAAATAAATAAATACATGCATATTGCATTATTGCTGTCAAATAATCTTCTACCACTCTTCAAAATCACGTTAATGTAAGTGACGTAGGTCAAAAATGCTTAGCTATGTTAAACGTTTACCACTCTTTTAGACAAAAGCGATCGTTAGTGAAGTGACAAAATAATAAAACTAAATAAATAATTATTTTATCAAAATTATTAAGTCGTTGAATAATTATTTTATCAAAATTCTTAAGTCGTTGAATAAGTTCTAGATTTTTCTTTTTTTTTCCAGAAGCATTACATTTTGAAATAAATATGGTTACCTGCTTTACTAGACCATGGTTCGCTTCCTCTCACCACATGTAATTATATACACAGATGAATCCAAATACCGACGGAGTCATCATCAAACACGGATTCCAATTACCTTAGGTATCTGGGCGTGCGTGGGGCGGACTTACTCCGGACATGTCACAAGCCGGTACTATTACCCCCGATTCTGGATCTCGATTGGAAAATAGGGGTTGGTCATCCATAATTAACCAAATTCGTACTTAGCGATGAAACAGAGGATGAAAACACCTATTTATTATTTATTTATTACTTCTCAATTTGCTTTCAGCTTTTTTTTTACATTTTATAATGCCTACAGTTTAAGTCAATTTTAAAAATTCATGTTCAAATAGAAATCTCAAAAAATGAAAACATGCATTAAAAAAAATATTGATAATTCAATAAAATTTCATCATTATTCTTCTTTTTACAACTGCAGATGTGCAGGACCTAAGTCGGTCATAAATTTAAGCGTATCTAATCATTTTAGTTCCATGGATGGAGGGGTGCTTAGTGCTTAGTTCTACGCTTCAGGTGCCAGTAAAATACAATGAAATATTTATTTAAAGAATTAACTTCAAAATCACTGTACATGTCAACCTTGCCAGAAAACATACTTAAGACCTAAAGTGCATACCAAATACTTTGTGAAAATGTAGAACAAGTAAATTCAAAAAATACTTAGCGGTCACAATAGATTCTAATTTAAGCAGGAAAGAACAAATTATATAAATATCCAAGCAAATAAGGGAATCTAAATACATTTATAAAAACCTAAGAAATACCTTGAATGCTTAACTTATGAGACAAATTTACTTTGCTTTTTGCCAAAGCAAACTATCATATAGCAATTTAGCTTGGGGAGGTTGCTCTCGTTCAATCCTTGAACCAGTGAAAACAGTTTTAAAATGTATCATGAAGATCATTCTCAAAAAACCCTTGAGGTATCCAACGAAAAATCTATTCGATGAGTTAAAGATATTGGATGTAAGACAACAGTTTGTGAGGTGCCTACTTCTGAAATATTATGATAAATTAAGTGAGGTCAAAACAACCCAACAAAATATAAACATTCGTTCAGCAACACAAATTAACTGAATTGTCCCATTTGTTTCAACCGCCTTTGGTAAAAAGCAATATGACAATTACTCCAAAAATATTAAATGATTTATTGTCAAATATAAAAGACTCAAATAAATTTTCAAATAAAAATAACTGCACATATAAATAGTGTAGCAAGAGATGTTTTTGAAAAAATATATGTGGATCAATAAACGTAGTACTTTATATAATTGGTACACATATCATGTACATTTTTATGTATTTCATTACTTTATTTTTGTTTTTTTATTTTATACCATATTATACATGCTCAAATAACATGTGTTCTTGGCACATATACTCGTAAATACTTTATATTTGTATAATAACGATTTTTCATGTCTTACATTTGATTAGCTAGGCATTTATAATTAAGTAGTACAAGTTTAGTTTTTTTTTGTTATTGTTATATTAGTATGGAACTATTTATACCTTAAAAGATAAAATATCTTAATTTTAGCACAGGCTGAGCAATGTTAGATGGAGACTTTCATAAACAGAAAACATTCCGCTTTCATTTTCCATTCACTAGTTTTGTAAAGATTCCCTGTTGCTAAATATGTAAACTTATTTTATGCAAAAAAAAATAAAACAAAATAAATAGGGTCGGGTTGTGGTCGTGTGGCTTGTGTCTCGGACTCACGGACCAAAGGTCTGTAGTTCGAATCCCACTCCACCCCAACTTGATTCCATTTTCTAATAGTGAGTTATTTACAACTCGTTGAAAATGGCCCTCAAAATTAAATATTTGGGAAAATCATAAGAACGCAAATATTTCTTTTTTAATAAAAAATAAATAAATAATAATAATTAAAGAATGATAGACAAACGCGCTAACACCACCCTACTAGGTGAAGTTCTAGGATCGGTTTCCTCTTATAGAATGTTTACTATTCAAAATCAATCATCGAAGGTTCTAATTCACACATTATTGATTATTATTAATTTCATTATTCCATGTCAGCTCCCTAGTTGGAGCATATGGTGTCTACAAAGATCCTCTAAGCATCTCTGTCGGCTGCCAGCTCTGTGCATCTTTCCAAGTCAGGTTTGCGTCCCGTAGTTCTGACACGAACTGCCGAAATACAATCAGCAGTGGACGTCCAGGACGTCGAGAACCTGATGCCTTGTAAAGTAGGCAAGCGTGGTTAAGGTTCTCCGGAGGCATCCGCAGCACGCGGCCAAGCCGACCGTATTGCCTTCACTTGATGACAGTTTACACACGGACTCATATCCATCCAATTTCTACAAGGAATCATATTCACCGTTATAAATAATTGGCAAATTCTCAATTATTCTTTAAATTCTGTTCATAGAATACTTGTTTTTTTACGATTTATCCAAAACTAACAATTATTGGGCTATTATCTTTAAGTCGTAAATAACCATGTTAGAAATTAGGAAAGAAAGCAGCTCTTTTGCTTATTACTGTTGTACTGATAATAAATGATGAGGAAGTTCTGTGTCGTTTTTTATTTTTTATTTGTTAATAGACTATTTACACTATTAGACTATTGACACTTAGCGAAAAAATAAATAAAAATTTGCATATCGTATTATCAGCGCTATGATTTTTAGAGTGTTGTATTTCTGAAATAACTCCGCGTGTGACGTCAGAGGTTGTTCTATGTTCGTTCCTCTCATTAGTTCACTTACGATCAGTGAACCGGATATCTTGCATAGCTCTCACATCATTGGTTGGTCCATATGAACCAGTGACATCAATCAAAGTAGGGCGTTTTTTTTCAAATATTTTTTCTTATTTTTTCGCACATTTTCTAGAAACTTTGCGGTACAGTTTAATGTCTTAATTTTTACCACGCGCAAGAAAACATTTTTCGTATCCAATTTCCCGTAGGACTGGAGTTCGTCACTATCAAACTTTTAAAAAATATTTCGAAGAATTGAAATGATAGTCAAACGTCAATATGGAACTCATGTTTGGAATTTGATATAATGTATTATATTTCATTCTATTACTACTGCGTATGCTTGTTACTAATTTAATTAATTTACTTAATATCTTCTGGCTTATTTCCTTTATAAGTTCCGGGAAATTATTTATACTAAGTCGACCTGAGTGTAATTTTGAAGTCCTTAACTAAATTTGCAGAAACATTACTAAGCAGAAATGTTATTTCTCCAATTCTCTTACATGACAACTAATAATTAGTACATAAAAAAATATTTTCTAGTATGCATAAAACATGTTATGTTATGTTTTTACAGGCGCATTTGGTCAGACGGCTAACCGTGAAACTGGCGTCGCGGTTTCGATTCCCGCCAGTTGCAATAAAAAAAATCAAGAAAGATCGGTCTGGGTGTTGTGGTATATTTTTCATAACCTCTTTCCATATTCCCTCTTTTCGTCTTGCTAACAAGCCTCTAAACAGAGACTTTGTGGGTCAATCCTTGAAAAAAAAAAACATTTATAAATAAATAAAAATGTTATCGTCAACAATTCAAAATCAACATAACATGACCAAAAATCAATTACGTGAAACGAGATTTATCCTATAAACTTATAGAATTACTTTTCATATTTATTTTTTAAAAATATTCACTCGAGTATTTCAAATGTAATCAGATCATTTTCTGTAGATTTTTAATTGTGTTTAATCATTTTTTATTACAAATCAACCAATTGTTTTTCAATTGATGATACATTAATTAATTCATTTCAATGCAATTTGCTGTTTTTTCTTATGGAAATATACAAATTATCAATAGTAAATATTGTGTCCTTTAAATAAACGTCCATATTGTTTTTTTCTAAAATGTCCTCCATCGTTTTTTTATTTATTTAATCTAATTTAACAACTCTGTTTGTGATATTCGGTCCATGTCTAAAAAAAATTGAACAAACTCTAAATACTGTTGTTTAAACCAACTTGTCCAAAAAGCATAGAAAAGGGTTAATGACGTTGTCGAGTACCCATGTGAAACAATTCTGTGAGTTTAATCTCACCTGCATCAATAAAGATTTCAGGATTGACAAAAATCCACAGATGGAAACATTGAAGAAATATGGATTAAATCATTAGCAGAATTGTTGATGTTACGCATTGGGTAAAGTAGCCACATAAAACAGCTATGATTGCAGCGTTTGCCTATCATTTTTGAGGTTGTGGGTTTGATTCCTGACTGAGAGGACGTGAAATATTGATGCTAAAGTTGATTCTGCGCTGCAATATTTCATTGAAACTAGCACCCGAAACGTAAAACTGATCATATTATTTTCATGTATCCTTCATCATTAATGCACGCTGCCGTTGGTGTACCAATTCAATTTCTTAAGCACAATCAGATTAAAAAATTATATGTAATCAGTGATGTATGTTAATTTTGATAAATTCTCTAGACCAGCGGTCCCCATTCTATTAGCATTTGCGCCTCCCCCAACTTTCTACTGAAATCACTACCCCCTCTTTTTCATTCTCAGTTTATGTCAATTGAACAAACGATAAAAATTATAATAGGCGTGTTTATTTTAAATCAAAAAGCAGATAAAAAATCAACTAAAAAAATGTGTATCATTATAATTAGAGAGGGCAATGTGGCTGTACTTTATTAACCAATTTGTGAATCCTTGGCTTCATAGTACACTGTGCACAGCGGAGATTATTTTCAGCATGTCGTTAATTTCTTTGTTATGTCTTTATTCCAACAGAGTTGATAAACCATGTTCACAGAGATAGGTAGTTGAGAACGGGACAAGGACACGCAGTGTTTTTTTCGCTGACAATAGGATAAATGGCGTTATTTATTTATATTTTTATTTTATTTATTTAAACGCCTTGTAGGCTTTTCCATGTTTTATATATATTTATATTTAAAGAACAGACATATATTTATCACAAAAGTAGCAAAAAATTTAAAATGAAGTAATAAGAAAAAGAAAATAAAATATATAAAAAACTAATCTTACATATGGTATATTCACACGTATATTCCAGTAGAGGGAACAGAAGTTCATTTTTTCCCATCGGTTATATTAAAAAAATCTTAAAATTAGAAGAATGTAGAAACATAATAATTACAAATACAGATATAAGTTAATAAAAGGTATACAATATATAACAACATAGAAAAATTACAAATTACAAATTTAAAGTAATAAGGGTCTATGAAATACTTTCGAGGAAAAAAAATAACGATTTACTGCTTATTAGCAATAAGTACCACAAAGCGTATTTTTTAATTTATAATTTTGAATTTCCACGAAACGGTCATTGCATTAGCCACGCCTCTAATACGTCACGATTTCTATTTATTTTGTATAAAACCGTTTTTTTTTTTTTATATAACATCGTAACGAATCTTGACGTCACAATTATCAATGTCAAATCTGTCGCGTTTTTCAGGGACATTTAAAAAATATTTTTCTATCGATAGTATATATAAACAAACCATCACCTTAACTCTCCGACCCGTCTTTGTTGTATAGTTAACTCAAGACAAGATCTGGACTTTTTTAATTTCAGTTTACAACGATTTAAACGAGCAATAAATAAATAGTCCAGGTAGTTAAAAATAGTTGGTGTTCATTTTGTTTGTCAATGATTATTTTTTAATGTTAATTATTAAATTAATTTTTATTAATACCCTTTAAATTGTATAAATAGACAATGTCCATAAATAAATTAATTATATTTTTCCCTATTTATGCTGTTATTTTTGTCATTTTGGGTGGGGCGTGGGGCGTGCCCTACCGGTTAGGAACCCGTCCTCTTGACCCATAGGGTAAAATTAAGTATTTGTCTACAAACACTTGAACATTCTCTCAATATTATTGAATAACAACTAATGGTAGGGATTATTTTGAATGTTATGTTTCAAAAACCCATTTGTGCTGTAAAATTGGCCACAGAAATAATTGCATCGCTATGTTTAATTACCTTGCCCCATTACTCTGCTCATATTACCTTTGCTACAGATATACCCCCTTCTTGTGGCGTAAGCTGGCACTATTATATTAGCCCTCCACTGTGTACATAGTTTAATCAGGAAAGGAATATTTAGGGTTAAGCTGGAGTTGTTCCGAATAATTACTATGGCCGCGATGCACTGCCATTATTACCTAAACTGCTGGGTAGAGATATCTAAATCTACCATTTTATATTTACCGTTTCAGAAGTCTTGCGCGCTGCAAACTGGATTGATTATCGGAACCTTAGCGATTATTTCTACAATGTATTAATAACCTGCTTTTGTTGTTTAATAGGTAAGACCACTAAATAAATAGGATTTAATGTATCTGTGAATAAGACGCTTGCCACTCTAACGGAGAGTTTCGGGTTTGATTCCCGAAAAGAACACGAAAAATAGATTGAAATTTATTACAATACCGAAAGAAAACATTTTCGAGAAGAAAACATGGAAGTCTAAGTATTTACAGGGCTTACAACCTCTCATTAAAATGTTAATAAATCCCTGGAAGTGAAATCCAGTCTAGTCTGTAAACAGGTGCGAAGGTTTTCACGGTCACAGTACAAATTACTAGTACATAAACATAATTATTCTTTCCTACAAATCTAGAAATGTGCCTACTGCTGACTGTGACACGGTACAAATTACTAGTACATAAACACATACATTTCTCTATAAAACACACAGTTTTCCCTGAAGATGGCTCCTGCAATGGTAGCCAAAACGTCGGATCAAATCCAACATACACGGTATCACCCAAAAAAGATACATAATTAGTCTGTAAACATTTGAAAATCCACGAAATATTGCTGACCAAAATTAAATGGAAAGATTGGTCTGGAAATGAATAAAGACAAAACCGAGATTTTCAGCCCAATACCTAGCAACATATGTACCGGAAGTAAAACTATCGGTGCTGTTGACAGGTACATTTACCTTAGACACAAAATCAGATTGGGAAAATTTAAGCAAACTGCAGAACTGCCTAGACGAATCGAGTTAAGTTGGGCTGCGTTTGGAAAGCTGAAAAACGTTTTCAGAAATAAGGAAATCCCAAGTAATCTGAAGGCCAAAGTCTACAACTCCTGTGTTCTGCCGGTGGCAACATACGGTCTTGAAACCATGTCACTCACCGCTAGAAGTGTTCACAAAATTAAGTGCACTCAGCGGTTTACGGAAAGACAAATGTTGGGCGTCTCCTTAAGAGACTGAATAAAGAATGAGGAGATAAGACGCCGTACAAAGGTGACCAATTTTGCAGAAAGTGTGGAAAGACAAAAATGCCAGTGGGCGGGTCACGTGGCGAGACAGGAAGTCGATAGGTGGACCCCCAGAATACTAAACTGGAGACCCTACGAAAGTAAAAGGAAGACCACAGAGGAGATGGACTGACGACGTCGTCGAACTCGTGGACCATGGATGGAAACAGAATGCTCAGGACAGAAAAACATGGAAAAATTTGGAAGAAGCTTTTATCCAGCAGTGGAGAGAAACGGGGTGATAAAAAGAAGAAGAAGGCCTGTTATAATTTATTTTTTTAATACCATGATTATCAACGGTGACGTTTAAAACAAATAAAAGTCATCATTGATTTGTTGCAAAAATTTGATTTTATTTATTCGAACAAATTATTTTATCAACTTGGCAACGCCTGAAAACACTTTTAAAATGCTTACAAATTAAAAATTATATTTATTGAAGTAATGTTATCTTTAAGGGTTTTTAAAACTATTTTTGAATAAAAAAATAATTTTCAAAACTTTGAAATTCGCACCCATATAGACATTATAAAAGAGTTGAATAATCGGTATTTCGTTTTGACCGAGTATAGATATATATGTATACACAAGCTGTTCTTTAAACCCTGTCACATCCAAAACCATGATGATCAGAATGGGCAAGAAGACATATAAGCATATTTTAAAATATATTTAGAACAAAGAAAACTTTAAAAAATTAAATATTTAAAAAAACAAGTGGTTGCTTATATATGCAGGGGAGAAGTGAGGGGAGCGCGGCGCAGTATAAGACTCCCCCCTTCCACCTCCTTGGTTCACCCCTGCAGAAGTAAGCAACCATTTGCTTTTTTTGATATTTTATTTTTTAAAGTTTTATCCGTTCTAAAAAAATATTTTAAAGTGCCAATATGTTTTTTTGCTCATACTGATCATCGTGGTTTCGGATGTGACAGGGTTTAAAGAACACCCTGTATATATATATGTATGTATATATGTATAAACACTTGAACTCACTTGTTTACTTACCACTTTTCAATTTTGAATTATGGTGTTTTTCAAACCAGCAGCCTCAAAAATGTTGTTTTACTATTATTCAATATTTGAATATCAATACTTGTAAACGCAGTTTACACCATTCACCATACAATAAACAGTCTGCAGTGTGCCACTATACAGGTACGCGATTCCCTCTACGATGTGCATCAGACAGCCCTTAGGTTCGTATGTGGTGTTATTCAAACTAGCAGCTTCGAATACAATTTCGGGAATCCAAATTCTCTTCATTTGCAGCATCACATCTCACTGCCCCGTGGGAAGTCCCGTGTCAAAGCATTCTCCGCTTTCCAGCCCTCTGCATACAATCTACCAACAGGCCCGAATCAGAAACATGTTTTCCTTTTTACTGTCCATTTTAATTACCATCGATCAATGTTACAGAAACACATGTTCTAGCAAATTATTTTTAAAAAATACGTGTAATAATAATTTTATTTGTTTTTTTCGGTCAATTTGTCACTTTGTATATGAACTAATATTTGCAATTCAGGACCGTTTTAACTAAGCGAAATATCTACAAAATGTTGATTTTTCAGGAGAAGGTTTTTTTTCATGTTTAAAATAAAACTCTTCTGATATCAAATAAAATAAAAATTACATTTTATAGATATATAAAATCCTTATACATTTACTGAAAATCAACAGTATAGAATTAGCAATATTATTTATAAAGAGGTTCTAAATTCACGAATTTTCACAAAAAATGAATATCTACATATTTTTGTGATAGGAATGTATGGAAAATGGTTTTATGTTGGGAATTAAATAAGTTTGCTTTTGCGTGAAATCATTTTAAACAGATTTTTTGTAAAATTATATGTCTACTGACATATCTAAGTACCGATGTAAATATACCTCCACTATATTTTTTACATACATAATAGCACAAATAAAGTGATTTTATTATTATTAATATACTTCTTTTTTCTTAACCGAAATCATGTTTTGTCTGTGATTTTTTTCGATTTAAAAAAACTTAACACCCCATTGTGAAAACTCTATGTAGTGAAGTTATTTCGTTTTGTAAAAATTCACGATATTTGAACCTCTACAACTTCGCATATATATCGTTTTGTTAATGTTTTATTTCACCAATTGATAAAGCTTTCATGGAAGAACCTATTTCAATAAAAAACAGCATTTGGTTTTTTTGTAGAAACTTCTCTTTGTGAAAACGGTTCTCAATTATTATAATTATTATATATACTGCCCTGCTAAGGCTCAAAGTGGTTCAACAATATTTGAGTATGTCCAAACGCTTGCAGACTGGCTGGATTTCCTCCCTTGAGAATTATTATATTGAAATTTATTGCAACAGAGAGAGAAAACAGAATTGAGATGGGAATATGGAAGTCTAGGCATTTACAAGGCTTATGACTTGTCATTGGCTGGTTTAAGTAGCCACTTTACACACTATGTAACATTCACCATTCTGCCTTTGTTTAAACATCCACAATTCCTCAACTCTTCCATCTGTTGACTTTTGTAAAGTAAAAGAGCTGAAACCTTTATCATGCTTTTGAGATTCATCCGGCTGAACCAATTCACCTACTAGGCAACGCCTGAAAATAATTTTTCAATTTTTATACTTCTTTTTTTACCAGGTAGTTAATTTAACAATGTTTAGTATGGCCAAACATTGTTAAATTAACTACCTTATTTTTCTAATTAATTACATACTCAAAAGTTACATAAAAAATACAATTTAAAGATTTTTATAAAGTATGCAAGAAATTATTGAAGGAATTTAAAGACTTGGATACAATTCGAACAATTGGATAAAATTCGATAACTCCATCGTCTTCAATAAATTTCCAGCATTTTTTACCTAGTTTCTTTCTTTGCACAGTTTAGGTTAATTTATTACCAATGAAACCTTTCTTGTAAAACCAACATTAAAAAAAATTCAATAGTTTCTAGAATTGACATGGAAGAGGTACCTGAACTTTTAAAAAGCAAGGGTGCCTGTCCGTAAATGCTATTCTATGGCTCAAATTTGTTACTAGATACCGATTTGATAGTAACTACCAGAAAAGGTTTTTACATTCACATAATACAAGGCTAGCACAACGTGAAAACTTGTCAGTACCGAGATCTGTAAACAAGTATGGCCAAAGAACACTTCATTATACAATTACTAAAATTTTTAATAAGATTCCTAAGATGATTTTAAAAGAAAATGTTGACAAAGCTTTTAAGAAAAAAATAATGAAATGGCCAATATATAACAAGGCTTTATATTGATTATTATTTTGTGTTATCTATTTTATTTTTTGTAAATAAATTTTCTGTGAAAAGGAGGTATGCTTTTAGTTCTTAATAATGTTTATATTACTTTTTAAATTTATATAATTTCTTTAACGTTTTTCTTTGTAAAGGAAAAATAAGAAACCTGCTGACAAGCCGGTTTCGCGGTTTAGTGGGTTTCATTATCTTTCCTTTTATATTTTCTGTTCATGTTTTACCTTCTTAAATAAAGATATCTACAAAAAAAATACTTTTGTGTTATTTTATTTACAAACATAATTTAATAGTTTGTTATTGGACAAAGTCCATCCCTGTCAATTCAAAATGCACCGGATATTGTACGACTGCGCCACCGTTTGTACAAAACCGCCCCAGGGTCGCATTTGTATGATCAGTGGTTGTGGCAATAGGGGTATTTATTGATTTTGCATTCACCACTGGAAATGTTGATTCACTGATTCGTCAAATCTCTGACCGAACAGAATCTGTTTTCTTTGAACGGCTTACAAGGTTCATTAATAATACACAGCAACTATTGCGGAATAAACTCTTTGAGTATTATCACTAACCTCAAATCAAAATAAAAAGCCTATCAACAGTATTTTGAGTTTGTCCAAATTTGTATGGACAAGGACTGGATTCAACTCCCTGGGGAGCTGTTTATATCAACATATTACAACAGAGATAAAGAACATTTAAGAGAAGGTTATATATAAGTCTAGTCCACTCGCATAAATAAGGTTTCAGCTTTTTAACTTCACAAACATCAACAGATGAAAGAATTGAAGGAATATAGATGTTTGAATATGGGCAGAATGGTGAATGTTTCACAGTGTGTAAAGTGGCTACTTAAACTAGCCACTGACAGGTCATAAGCCCTGTAGATGCCTAGACTTCTATATTACCTTTTCTTAAATGTTCTTCATCTCTATTGTAATATGTTAATAAAAGCCTATCTTAATGATGAAGAAACTTAAAACATTTTTAATTGAACCACTTTGTAATCCTCTGACAGAGTTGCGGACTGGCGGATCTAAGATCCAAGATTTGATGCCAGCTTTTCCACAACTTTGTTCCCAGTTTTCAGTATTTTAAGACTAATAGATCAAATGTTGATAATATTATTACTTATTATTAATATAAGAACCGTAAATAAATAGCTAATTTCATGAGTGCAGTTTGTATTTAGATAGGGTGAAGTATACACGTTTGTGAGTTTTTTTGATTTGAACTATTGTTTGGAATTACTAACGAGAAATAAAATGTATAATATTGTTTCGGGTGAAATACCCAATTGACGAAAGATATATCAGGCACGTTTAATTTTTTTGACAAAGACTTGAATACATGAAGCGTAAAACTGATCATGTTGATACCTTCATGTTACATACTTGATCAATATATGATCTACTTATTCAGTGCCCTATGCACTACTAGGTGCGGAAAGGGAATGATGATGATTATGATGATTCATAAAAAAAAAAAATATTTTCTCGTACAATATTTTTAGTTTTAAATGCTTATTTTCAAAAAAAAAATTCTTCCATACCTACGTGATCAAAACGAAAAAAAAACCGATACGTATTCTACTTTAAAAAAGTATTTTGCTCTGTTAAATAATAAGTGTAGGCCTATTACTGCCATCTGTGGACAAAATACTAAAGTACAAAAACATTTTTTTGAACATTTGGCATTTATCGTTGGTACCATAATAATATTATTAATAAGTAATGTCTACTAGCCTTTTTTTTATTATACATTTTTTTTTATTACGTTTGATTTCTCAAGAAATCACTTAAAAATATTATTTACCAGTTTCGACGTTAACACGATTTTTAATTTTTTTATTATAAAATGTTGTAGCCACAGAGTTGAAAGCACTCGTCCAAAGTTCTGGTTCTATTTCACACACATAACATATTGTATTCTAAGGTATTCTTTGTTCATTATACATATATGTTAGTACTTTTAATTATTTAACATCGACTTTACCCTTGTGTATCTGTTATTATTTTCTCGGCATTATTCTTGAAGGTTTTGTTGATACCGTTCGCGATCTGGGTATTATTCTTGATAACAAACTAACATTTTAGAATCATTTCAATAGCATATTGACCCATGCACATAGAAATCTTGTTTTTGTACTTCGTACATGTTAGGTATTTCAAGATATCGCGTGTATAAAAATGGTTAAATACTTTGCTTATGTTCGCAGTTTGCTCGAGTATGCCTCTTCTGTTTGGTCTCCACAATATGTCACACATTAAGAAAAGTTCGAGAAAATTCAATGGACATTTCTTAGACATCTTAACTGGAGATGCAGAAATACCGATCTCGATTATA
This sequence comes from Micrasema longulum, assembly GCF_059751315.1. Lineage (NCBI taxonomy): Eukaryota > Metazoa > Arthropoda > Insecta > Trichoptera > Brachycentridae > Micrasema > Micrasema longulum. The sequence continues at coordinate 141,183 of NW_028279392.1, read as the reverse complement.
TGTTTTCCTGCAAAAAGCACCACTTGCTTAGTTGAGAAGATCGCCGTCTACTATTAGACATAGGGGTCCTTCGTGACATACTTAGTGGACGCCTTGATAGTCCGGCTCTTATGTCGGAGTTCAATCATTAAATGTCCCTAGATACCGCACCCGTCACACGTCGAGCTCTCTATTTATGTGCCAGTAGTTCGTACAAACTATGCCTAAAACTCTCTACCTTTACATTTTGCTCGTGAATATAATTTGAACTTTCACAACACACTTTTTTGTCTTATACTTAGTTTCTATAATATAATCTTTTTTTATCTCTAATTCTTAATATTTTATATATTTTTATATTTTTGACACTTGTGCAATGATATTTACACACATTTCTACCCTCATTCCATTATAACACCCATTCACTCACCCTCTCACACACTTACACTTACACAAACACTCTAACATGTTTGTATTGTACGAGTATTTGATGTATTTCTGTGGATATCTGTTATTGGTTTTATAGTCTGTATATTTTATTTGTTATATTCTTTTTACATGTATTACTGTTGATATCCCTAAAAAATAAAATATTTTTGAAAAAAGTTTTGTTTTGTTAAATGGTGAATTTGTTTTAATTTTTGTGGTTTAAAGGGACAATGTATTGTAGGTAATTTTTCATGAATCTTTATCAACAAATTTTCTGGTTCGTCTGAAAATGATCTTTCTTTCTTTGCAGTCTTTTTGTTACCACTCCAATATTTTGATGAAATGTTAGTTTAAACATCTTACTGGAGAGCGTTTCGAGTATTAAATATTTGGGTCTAACAATTGATAAATTCAGGAAATGGAACTCACATTCTAAAACAATTTCTAATAAAATAATTCTAACAATAAATCACTTCCTGGCACTAAGAAACATTTTCAGAATTGAACATATAAAACAACTGTATTAGGCTTTAGTCAACTCTAAGTTGACATTTGGGTTAATTGGATGGGGGGGCTGTGCTAAAACCATCATAGCTCCGGCATCGATTTCACAAAAAGCATTGATACAAGTTATTTTGAAAAAACCTCACCGATATCCAACTGATTTACTTTTCTAGGAGTTCACAGTTTTGGATGGTAGCTACTATTGAATACAGCCAAATTCGCAACTTGAATCATGTCAAAAGTCCGCTTTTTTTCCTTTTTTTGACATTGTTTTAGTTATGTATAAAAAACTATAATTGCCCTCTAATTTAAGTTTATTTTCTTTTAATAAATAAAATTAAATAAATAAAAACATTCATGTAATGTTATAGGCAATTCCGTTAAATAAATACATAAGGTGTGCCGTGCCGTAGGGGAAAGGTTTCAGCTTACTGTAAACTCAACGCGTTTGAAGTTAACTAAATTTTACCTAATCTGCCCATAAAAACTTAAAGCGTGCAATTAATTTGCTGAAATATCTTAAGTCTTACTAAGCAACATAGTTTCACAAATAATTTCTTAACGGTGTTGATTTTCATTAATCATAACACTCTCACTACTAGTCCTCGCGTTTCTAACATGGACAGATTAACTGGCAGTGGGCAGTCGGGCTATGAAATACCTCTAACGTAAACTAGCGGTTAAGGTTTGAAGGGTATTAAACAATCCGGCCTGAATAGTTTGCCTCACGTACCAGGAAACGTATATCTGGAGCGTTTGATATGTTACGTAAGCCAACTTATACTTGATTGATATTATATATGCACTCCAGTTATTTAATTTATAATAAATGTGACGTCAAAAACGCTTTAAAATGATGACTATAAACATTATTTGCTCAAATGTTTATGTGCAATGTCTGAGATGCAATTTTTGATAAATTCGACTTGAAATATTTGTTTTTATTGTGATTTAACACCTAAATATTTAACTGTTTCTGGACTGACACCTGAGGTTAAGGATTTATCGTCTAGCCTTCATGTTATATGTTATATGTGATCAAGATACGTTGCATTTGTTCTTGCAATACAGTGCCGTATACACCATCGGTTGTGATGCTAATGTTTGACCAAAATACACTTAATTAAAAGGTATTTCAAACCAAAATTATTCAATTCGATTACCATTAAACAGAACATTTTTAGTTTTAATTCTTATTTATTTTGTATGGAAATATTTAATTTGAGAATGAAATATCAATTTCAAAGACGTCGCGGAAACGATAAATCCAGTTACTGTTTATTTCAATGTTGTAGATTTACGAATTTCAGACAGCTTCTATTTCTTTAATAAAAATTTTTCACTTGTTTTCATTTCAAAAATAAATTGCCCTTGTTTATCTTTGCTTCATGTTATTTTTGTTGCACATATGTTTCTTTATATAACTGTTGTAATTGGCTAAGGCGATAATAATGAAAAATAAATATTTACATCGCAGGCAATGAAACAAAGTGAGTTAGACAGTCAGCTTGCAAGATAAAATTCCAATATAAAAATTTCTACGTTTCTTCTAAATACTCTCCTTCCTGCCCGTTGACAATCCCTGAAATGAGCCATGGAGAGTTATTACGCGATACGTCTAAAAAATATTTGACGTAAAAAAACGATCATTTACTTCATAGAATGGATAATGGGCGTGAATGTAGAATAGTTTGGCGATAAGCAGTAGCGTATCCAGTGTAATTATAATAATTCTCCCGGGGTGGGGTATGGAGTAATGTGATGACCATCTCACAGGGTTAGTATTAGTATGGGGATGCTAAACCCAACATGGTACGCCTATGTGCTATGTTGATCTAAATCGTGAATGTGTATGTTCTCTCTACTATATCTACAGACTTCTGTTATTACACGGACCCCTAATTAAAACCTGCGTCATATTTACTGCATGACCTGAGTTAATCAATTTGTTAGACTAAAGCAATTTCAATTTGATGAACCTCCCCCCAGCCTATAAATAGCGATGTATTGAAACTTTGCCTGACGATAGTCTCGAAAAAACCCGGTCACTGGTACAAATTATAAATAAAATATTGAAAACTTTATTTAGTATCAACAATAATAAAATCTGAGTATGTCCAAATGTTTAAAAAAATGCTAGGTTTTACTCAAAAAGAAGTCATCTAGATTCAAATTTGTTTATTAGCAAAAGAGAGGGAAAACATTTTTCGAGAACAGAATATCAAAGTAAAGGCACTTACACTGCTGTTTAAACTGGCCACATTTTCTCGAATTATAAACGATTAAAATAACAGGTATAAAAATCAAAAGCTAATGCTTGATAATGCAGGCATTGCCTTGTTGAAAAATAAGGAATGAATGAAGACAGATGAGTCTCACCCACTTAATGAAAGTTTGAGTTCTATTATTATACAAAAATCAACATACAAAAAATTTAAGGTAATGAAAATGTTTGGCGCAGTTGGTTAGAAGGCCAGCTGTGAAACTATTGTCGTGTATTTGATTGCCGCCAGTTGCAAGTTAAAAATCTAAGAAATATTTTTTCTCAATTTGTCTGTATGTTATGGTATATTTTTCGTAACTTATTTGAATATTCCCACTTTTCTACCTGCTAACAAGACTCGAAAATAAAATAGAAGCTTCAAAAAAAGACCAAATATACAGCCAATTTCCTTCCTCGAAAATATTTTCCGTCTCTGTTGCAAATTATATATATTAATATTATAATTTGCATTTTTATAATTAAAATGGAAAATTCGTCAAAGAAAACTTATAGTGCAACCATACTTAACCCGCGGCCCGCCATCTTTTCTGTGCGCCCCAAAACACATTTAGAACGGCTGATTAACAATGGGGAAGATCATAGTTTTCTTATTTTTTTATTTGTCAATAGACTATTAAACTAAGCAAAAAAAATAATTTTTATTTGTTTACATCGTATTATCAGCGCTAATATTTTTTAAGTTTTTTTATTTCTGAAATTACTCCACGTGTGACGTCAAAGGTTCTTCTCTGTCAGTTCTCCCGATTAGTTTGTTTACGGTGATCAAACCGGGCATCCTTCATAGCTCTCATATCATATGATAGTTTATTTGAACCAGTGACGTCGTTCAAAGTAGTGAGTTATTATTATTGTTTTCGTACATTTAAAGAAACGTTAAAATTTAATGCTCTGATTTTTACCGCGCCCATGAAAATATTTTTACAATCCGATTTCCTGTAGGGCTGAAGGTGATTCTAAATGAAAATATGAAACTAGTTATTCATAGATGGCGCATTTATATTTTTTTATTGAAAAATGCCATTTTACGATTATTTTTAATGAAAATTTTACAAAACTTGGTTTGCTGAAGCTTTATACTATATTGATTGGATCAAATACTAAAATAATATAATTAAGGTCTTTTTTACTAAATGGTGTACAAAACAAAAAATAAGATAAATAATTTAATAATAAAAATATATTTTTTTATATTATGTCCTTATGGTGGTCTTAGCATTTCCAGCCATCGCTTAAACAGGGGTGAATGTATTCACCCTGCAGTGGCTTGGAAAAACGTGTTGTTGGAGCTTTGCAGGCATTCCCATAGGCTCCAGGCTCTTAATATATATTTACATGAACGGTAACAGGCATCGTGGGTTCGATTTCCGCCAGTTGCAAGAAATAATAAGTTCATTGTAAACTTAAACCGTCATTTTATAAAAATGCCGGCATTTTTAAAATTTCTGTTTTTCTAAAAATCACACTGTGGTCTTTTTCGACGTATAATAAATTCATAAGGATTAGAAAAATCTGTTTGTTTAACAGTACGCGCCATTCGCTTTCTCAGATCGTCTCTCGAGCGTGGGCGCGGCGCAAGCTTCTTACAAGCGGGATTGATTAAAAAATTAATCTTTTATTTATGAATCCTTTGAATTACAAATCTCTGCCCCAAACTTCTGTTCATTAATGCGCAAAAAGTAAAAGGGGAAAAACATCAAACGCGAAAGGAGTGCAATATTTTTCCATTAATTTTATATCCGATAAAACTTGGACACTGAAAGAAACGAGGGGCTTTTTTCCAGCGGGAAAGTTAAGGCAGGAAAAGAGTTAAGAACTTGCCTCTTTGTTTGCGAGAGCGTTTTCTTCCAGCGGTGTAAACGTTTGATAATTAAGTCGGGTAGTAAAGAAATTTCAGCAATTGAATGGTCTCCTCTCCAAGTTCCAACCCTTTCCGAAAAGCTTCCACCTTTATTCAATTTATGGCAGCGAGGGTTTCTAGCCGAAGCGTATTTTCCTCTAAATGATGTTTCTCCTATCTCTTTGATGTTATCGATGGTGCGATGACAGTTTCGGCGAGTTTTCTGTTTATTGTATGTTTCTATCTGTAGTTCGGAACTTTACGTACTTTGAGGAGCGGCGGAAGTTTCATTCATTTGGAGAGTGTCAAAAAACGTCACAATATAATTGGAAATTTAATTTGGTTGACGTTTATATTTCGATTAATTTATTTCACTTAAAATATGGAAAATCAAAAACGATCCTTTCACAAGTTGAGATTTTCTTGAGCTTTAAAATAACTCAAACAATTATTGTTTTAAAAATTCAGAGTTTTATTTATCAAATAAAAATGTTTAATAATTTAGTAAATGTTATTAAATATTTGTACATAGCCACTTACAGACGTTTCTTTGTCTACCGGTTTCAAGACGTACTCGTCTCTTCGTCAGGACACCAATTAAACCAACATGCAAAACCAAACTTTTATATTCGAATATTTAATTACATTAAGCGAATTCTAAATATTTATAATTTCCAAATTTTTATTTTAAAAGTACAGGATTATAATTAATAAATGTGAAAAAAATATGTTTTGATAAAGAACGTTTTTTAATTTTCAAACCTCTTTCATTAATTTAGAAAGAGTCGTTCATAATAAGTATTAAAAACTAATATTTTCTTACATGAAAAGACCGATTCAGATTTGATAAATTAATTTAAATATGTAAACTTCAAATGCGATAAAAAATAAATAAATATCATAACTTAACTGAGAAAAGAATAATAGTTAACCTTTGCGTTTCCAGTGGAGGTTATTATTGATTATAAATATAAATACCGAGTGCATACTCTGATTCATCCATGCACACATACATACGAGTATATACACATGCATACGCACACCTTCATGCATATATATAACAACCCATCTTACTGGAGCTAGAAACTGTCCTGCATATTATTTTTTTAAGGAAAACTGAATAGTCTTAATTGTAAGCACAATTTAAAAATGTATTATCAAAATATTCGTGGTCTTAAGACCAAACTAAACATAAAAGGAGTAACATTTCTACAACATGCACATACGAATTTATGATCTTAACCGAAACCTGGTTATCTGACAATATAACATCAGCTAAAATTGGATTGACCTAAACAATACTTTTCGCAGCGACCGGTCTACAGCGTCAAATAAAACCAGAGGAGGAGGTGTTATGATATGTGTCAAAAAGTCATATTCTTGCCATGTTTCTGAATCTTCTGATAATGAAGCCGAACAGTTATTTTTGGGTCTCTATTAATTCAAATAAACATATAATTGGCTGTGTTTATATTCCTCCTTCGTCATCAATATTTATTTTTAAGGTATTTAATAGACTCATACTGAAATGGTGGAACGCGTTTCTTACAATGCAAGTTCCGTGTTTGTATGTGGCGATTATAATCTGCCAAAAGTGTCTTGGCTCAATGTTAGGATGGTGTTTAAACACAGGGAACCATTACCCCACAAACGTCTAAAGTTGTCCATTTGTTTGCATTCATAAATACGTATCAGTCAAATAATATTACAAATTGTTTGGGATATGGTATTAATTTGTTTTTTGGTACTGTTCCTGATACTAGTGTTACTGAATCTATTGATCCTTTACTGCCTGTTGACAAATATCACCCACCTCTCAATATAAATGATACCCATTTTTAAATCTTGATTCACTAATACATAGCGAATCAGTTTGATAATGGTAACTTTATAGAATTTAACGAGTACGTTGCATCTTATGATTGGAATTTACTTTGATCTTACAATATCATTAATGAATCTGTTGCCAAATTTAACCAATATATAACAAACGCAATCGACATTTTTATTCCCTAAGCCAGATTAATTCAGATGAAATTACCAAAACGGTTTAGTCCTTATTTAAAATACTTAATTTTTGAAAAGAAGAAAAATCATAAATTATACAAGTTAACTAGCAATCTTGTGTTTTATCAATTTTTTTCTCAATTTAGAGAAAAGTAGTATGGATGATTAGCCTCGAGAAGGGGCTCTACACTTATAGAGAAATGGAGTCAATGTTATAAATCTCAAGTCTACAAAAACATAGAAATAAAATTAATTACATATTCCTGTTTAATTTACCAAATAACATAATTGATGTATCGTCTTTACTGGAACAAGTGGCATTTAACGTTCCGATCCACCGGTTGCAAAATAATAATCTGCTGTTCCTTGATCAGCACAGACTAAATTATGGCTTGCATGCATTAATGTCTTGATTGTGTCGCATTGTAATCGACCAGGTCTTAAGGTATTATTTTTTTTTTGTCCTCGCTTTAATTTTCTTTAGATATATTTTATTTCAATTGTACCTGTATGTATTATAAGGAAATGGACTGAATTAGTCAGTTAATAAATTAATTTAACTTTTACGAACACATACATTACATGCAGTACATATGTATAATATTATTAACCCCTCGAGATGTTATTTCAGCAACTATCCCAAATAATCAAATCCATGAAGAATTTTTTTTGTATAAATGCAATGTGCAGTTAAAAACGTCTACATAAATACTCTTGTTTTCAAATGTAAAAAGCCTATTTTGTTTTTTACTTTTTTAATCTGAAACGTTTTTTCATTAATTTAAAATTATTGCTTGATTTCAAGTATTTACTGACATCCACGTTTTTTACCATTATAAATGTAAAACACCTACAAATTTACATCCATCCTTTATATCCATCTGCTTTTTATTAAATATTTTAGGAGCAGCCATTGTTTTTTTGCCCCAATGTCCAGAATGTGTAGATTAGTCAATAACTTTGGGATAGATCTTCCAGCTTTTCGTAAGTCTCTTTGCCACTAAAACAGTGTGAGATGAAGATAGATGATTTAACTAGAAGTCTCATACGTTTATCGTATTTGTAAACATATTGTATACCATTATTTTATTGCAATTGATTGTCTTTGCTAGGTAGTTTTATATTATTTTTGTTCAGTTTCTTGTATATATGTTTCTTCGTGTAACTGTTGTAATTGGCTTAGGCAGGACATGCATATAATAAATAAATATCCTACCCTTATATGGAATTATGCAAACTTACTTCCTATGAAATTAGTACAAATTCACATTATTTGAAACTAGTTTCTAACTTCATCAAATTTTGACATGCTTTCTTATTTTATAAAGATTTTTTTTTAAATACAACCAACTTTTAATTGGCTGAATAAACTTTAATGTATTTCAAGTATATTGCACCTAAATTAAACAGTCAAACAGCGAACAAATTCTCATTTTTACTAGCTAGTGGATCCAAATTATCAATATCAAAATATTTATTCCGTTCATTACATTAAAAAAAATGTTTTTGCAATTTGCGGATCTGATAGGAGGATACAAGACCTTTAAAACAGATCTGGATAAGTAGGTGGCTTTCAATGGATCAATACAAAATGACTTTAAAATACACTAATTTATGCATAAATTTGTTTTAACTTGATTTGTATAAATCTGATGATGGCAAAGTAACTTCGAAACCGGTCGTCGCGACGTATAACTGCCTACGGAGTTGTAATATGGCGGCTTCCGTGGTAGTGGTCAAGACGCTTGACTCACTCACGAAAGGTTTCTTATTAAATTATAGCGCTGATAATACGATACACAAAAAAATTTGGCTTAGGTAATTATCATTCCCTTTCCGCATCTAATAGTGCAAAGGGTACTGCGCTAATACACCAATCAGTCATGAAAGTCAGTCTTACGCTTCAGGTACCAGTCCAGGGACAAACTTCAATTTAAATGCAACAGCAAGGCTTATTACGGGAGTTAAAAAATATTCTAACATCTCACAACATCTTCGAGATTTGCTCTGGTTAAAAAGCCCAGAGAGAATAAAATACAAGTTTTGCTGGGTATTATTCAAATCCCTTCACGAAATGGCTCCAAAATATCTATCGGACCTTTGTATTAAGGAAAAAACATGTCAAAGAAAATCTACTCTTAGGTCAGCATTTGATTCAGGAAGAGGAAAACTTGTCGAAATCCGGCGTTCCCCAAACACTAGATTTGGAGATCGTGCTTTTGCCGCCGCTGGCCTCTCTGCCTGGAACCAATTGCCTTCAAACTTACGAATCATCGACAGTCTCAGTCAGTTCAGATCCCAACCAAAATCCCACTTCTGTAGACTATCATACCCTCAATTTTAAATCTGGAAATATAATATGTCACTTTAGTTTAGTTAGAACGTAAGTTTAGGTATACAATTGTAAAGCGTCCTTGAGGTGATTTTTTACAAAAATGGCGCCATATAAATTAGTTAAATATTATTATTATTAGAAAATATTCCGAGGGGAGATCCTTAAGCCCACCATGCACCCGCAGCTGTAATAGAGTCCTGGGGGACTCTCTGTCAGCTGCGCATAGAGGAAAGTTATTATAAATATTCCTAAGGAATACAAACTCTATGCAGATTAAGAAGGGGGGAGGAAGACGTATGGATAGAGGCCAACACGTCGTTCCCACTTCTCAGGATCTCCTCAATGCCTCTGTTTTTTTTATTCAAAAAATATGTTCACAAACAATTTACATAAATAAACGTTTCCAAATATACAAAAACAATTTCTTAAAACTATAGTAACATAACTTACACAAAAACAGTTAAAAAACACGGATATTTACAATAAGAGAACGACTTTTGATAAAGAAGGACTCCCTGGGTGGTCAGAGGCAGAGGATCCGAATACCACCCCCGTAAGGGAAGGACAAAACAAAAGAACATGTGCGTTCCGCTCGGAAATATTCCAGTGTAAAAACACCCTTTTTTAATAATTACTCCATATCAACCATGGCGAGTTGAACCCGAGACCTTTTGCATAATAGGTAAGCCCGCTGACCATTGTACCACGAGGCCGACAAAGCTTAGTACCATAGAGTATTAACTAATAAATAAAAAAAATAAAACCACTGAATTTTTCTAAAACAACGTTCCTCTATTCATCCCTTCAAAGCGAGGATTCAGCAGAGGTAATTCAAATAATACAAATCCTATTTCGTATGATTTCGGCGAAAAACAAATTAAACCCCAGTTCATTTATTACTGTTTTCATCATTCCTAGAATCCGACACGGACGCAGATGCAAATACACCCAGTGACGTTTTATTGGTCCGTTTTTTGCATTCAATCCCCGGTATCTGCGAGCGGCTCTGTTGGAGAGATAAGCGAACGTAAATAAGCAGCTATAGGCCATAACTGTCACCCAGTGTCCGGGTGCCATTGTACCGAGAACCTTCCAGAATCCAACGCATGAAAAATATTGTGTTAATTTAAAAACTTTAACGTGTTACATCAGAGTTGAAGAACATTTTAGATAAGGGAATATAGAAGTCCAGGCATCTCCACAGACTGACTTGTCATTGGCTGATTTAAGTGGGCACTTTACACACTGTGTAACATTCACCATTCCGCCTATATTTGAACATCTGTATTTCTTAATTATTTTTTTTAGTAAAAGAAATAGTTGCGCTCTTATGATTTACCCGAATATTTAATTTTGGGAGCCATTTTCAACGAGTTGTAAATAACTCGCTATTAGAAAATGGGAATCAAGTTGGGGAAGAGTGGGATTCGAACCACGGACCTTTGATCAGTGGGTCCGAGACACTAGCCACAGGACCACAACCCGACTTAATATTTTCAAATGTTCATGTTTTTCATCTCTGTCATATTGTGTTAATATTAACAGCTCCCAAGGGACTTCTATCCATTTCTTGTCTACAAAATTTTGGACCAACTGAAAATTATGTTAATTAATCCACCTGGGCCCCGATTGCAATGCGAAATTAACATTTATCTTCAATTTTATCTACAAAGTAAAATTAAGATTTCTGTAAATGAAGAGCAGAATATGCGCACATTTTTTCTTTTAAATATGTTCAATTATAGAATACCGATAAAGATGCTTTAAATGTTTATGCAAATATACTTATTTTCGTACACAAATATCAATTTTTCTTTAAAGACAGTCGAAGAAATCCCTTTTAACTTCCAATTGTAATCGAGGCCCTGGTCCTTGCGGGGTTATTGAAATTGAAGAAAAAAAACGCGTTGCCTAGTATGTAGGTGAAAGAATTCAATCGTATGGATCTCACCCGCATAAATAAAGGTATTAGCAAACATCGGCAAATGATAGAATTGATGGAAAAAAATGTCCAAATATAGGTGAAATGGTAAACGTTACACTGTGTTAAGTGGCTACTTAAACCAGCCATTGACAGGTCATAAGCCCAGTAGATGCCTAGACATTCCTAGATATTCCTTTCACTAAAATGTTCTTCATCTCTGTTGTAATATGTTTATATTAACTGTTCCCTAGGGATTTTTGTCCAGCAATTTTTTTTTTAGCCTCCACTCGTTTGCGAATAATTTTGGCTCTTGAAAACAATGACAAGAAGGTTAAAAAACAAACGTTTTAATGAAACGACAAAAAAAACGTACCCCAGATAAATATGTAATGACCTTGTCTACAAAAATTTGGACAAACTAAAAATATTGTTTATCAATAACTTTGTTCAACATTCTATGCTCGCTCTTTAGTTGGAGCGTATGGTGTCCACGAAGATCCCCTAAGCATCTCTGCTGGCTGCCAGCTCCTGTGCATCCTCCTAACACAGGTTCGCGTTCCAATATTTTGACATGAACTGCCGATGAACAGTCAGCAAGGGACGTCCAGGATGTCGAAAACCTGATGCCTTGCAAAGTTGGCAAGCGTGGGTTTAGCTCTCAGGAGGCATCCGCAGCACATGGCCAAGCCAACCGTATCGCCTCCGCTTGATTGTCAGCTGTCACCGGAGTTTGCTGCGTCCGTTCTTTTATTACTTTATTTCTTGCAAATAATTCGTAAATGTATTTTTATTTTTTAGGTTTATTTATTTGTTCATACACAGATACATTTTACAAAAAATAATAACGTCTCTTTGAGGCCAAGAGCCCTGTATTGATTTGGGATACAATATATTGGAAAGTAGAAGTATGTATATTATTAAGAATACTAAAAATAAAATAAAAACTAATACGCAAACATAAATTTGAATCAATATATGGATAGTTTACTTAATATACATATGGATAATTCATTTTTTAAGTAAATAATTGTTTACTTCAAAACTTATTTCCATCGTAGTTCAGCTTAAAAAAAATTACAATTGTAACAAACAGAAATAATACAAAAATAACTACTAACAAGTTTTTCCGATTGGACTTGTAGTAATATTATATTTAAAACTTACAACGTTTTTTTAATGTTAAACTAATTCTAACTATTTAATGGTTTACTATGGAATTTTGTAATTTTTTTTAAAAAAAAAGAAAAATTTTTGCATTCTTTATATTTTGGCCAAATATTTTCATTTTGGGCGCATTTGTAACGAGTTCTTAATAACTCACTTTAAGAAAATGGAAATCAAGTTGATGTACAGTGGGGTTCAAACCTCGTACCTCTGATCCGTGAGTCCGCAACACAAGCCACGGGACCACAACGTGATTTAATTGGCCGGTCAAACTCGTAGGCTCTTAAATTTGAATTGTTTTTTAATAAGGAATTCAACTTGTGATTTCCAAAAAAATATGCTAAGATACGCATAAATTTAAATATTTCGGGAAGTCTAGTAATTTAAAATTTCATAAATTAACGTTTAATAATCAAGCCATTATAAAAAAGTAAAGGGTTTTGAGATAAAACTATAACGTTAATTTATTATTTTTTAAATGTTGGTTTTTGATAAATTATTCAGCGTTTATCTATCATATAATTCATTCATTGCAAATCTTTTTTGGGTACATTTCAATTTCCGGCTGTGTACCGGCCACAAGGCGGAAGTCCGGCGTCGTTAGCTGGAATGCGTGGGAATTAACATGTGAGCTACCCTGACGGAAACCATTGAGCTAGGGGTGAGTAGAACCGAAGGGTTGGCTAAATTGTTTAAGGGCGAACGGCGAAGGGGTTGCAACTTTTTGAAGGCGCAAAATTTATGACAATAATGGACGGCTTTTAAAACAGATTAAATTTTATATTTATTTGCGGTAACCTCTGTAATGATTATAACGGTAATTGCACTTACGAGATAACTTGTAAATTTAGATTAGCGGATTAGCTCTCTGAAATATTATGTACTTATTTGTTTTAAAGGGGGCATTAAATCAAAATTAACCAATTTTTTTTTTAATTATCTAAAACCGCCCCATTTTTTGCACAAGTGTGGGTCAAAAAAAGATAACTTTACATTTAACCACTGGCATGTCATTTTGTACGAATGACACTTGTCTGTTTTTTTAAAAGCTTTGGGACATGAATCAAATATTATTGGGTGTTTATTGTTTTCAATAAACATACTTAATATTTCAAATATAAGGCAAAAAGGTAAATAAAACAATAATTATATTCACCGAGAAATAATTATTTATCTATTAACTAAGATGTTGCGAAATAATCACAAACGAAAAACTATTTCAGGGACGTACCACATTCGTACGTCAGTGGTAAAGGGTTAAAAAAAACATTGAATTAAGAAAAATAAATAATTATATAAATATACTGTTAATGTAATAATATACTTTTTTTTTTTTCATATAATCAAATGCACACATTGATCTATCTATCAAGAATATTGAGAGTGTTTTTTTTTATTTTTTATATAGAGCATATTACGTAGACAACATTAACATTTAAAGAACTGGATTTTTTTGTGGGGTAAGGCATTTGAGTAAGACATTCGATGGTACGAGTCGAAATAATTTTAATCGGTGTTTGGTTATTTCGTGTAAATTCATTTTATATTTTCTTTTATTTTTTTATTTTAAATATTTATCAAATAAAAATATTATTCTTTTTTCATATCCGATCATAAATGGAGCATCTAGACATCACCAGACGCTTCTAGAATATCTTATCGCAGCCAGCACTCTCACCTTTTCCCATGTCAATTTTGCGTTCCTTAGTTTCACCGAATAAAGCCTAAGGATCGTCATCGAGGGCCTCCCAGGAGGACAGGTATGAAGAAGAGGCAACTTGGATTAAGACTCTCCTGAGGCATCCGCAGCACGTGTTTTAATCAGGTCCACCACCTCACTCTCGAGACTCCCATTATTAGGAGGGTGCTAGGTCCGTTCTCGGACTTAAATATCGGCAATGAAATCAACTTTTCTAGAGTTCTGGCGCTATACAAGAGTTAAATAATCAACATTTTGTTTTGGCCGAGTATGGGCTAGAGCTTCAGATAGCACACTTCGTGTTAAAAATTGCAACATCAATTCTTAGGCGGGTTGCAAGATTTTTATGCTTGTTACCATACTCGGTAATATAACCTCCGAAGTATTTAACGCTGTCAACTTCTTTGATCCTCGTCCCAATAATATAAAGAGAGTGATCAGGATCAGGACAGGATTTGTTGCAGATAATTAGGGGCTTTTCATATATTCATTCTGGAAGGCACTCAACAAATTCATAATATTGTAACTATTTTTGTTTACGAGTTCGTCAGTTTTTAGACTGCCTCTTAGTGATGGCTAATAATTGTATCTGAATTCTACTATTTGCTTACATTTTGTTTCAGAATCAACCGTTAGATTAAAGTAAAACAAATTATTATTAATAGTCGATATGTTCGTAGTAAAATTAAAAAACAAATATCTTGTTTATATCAATTTATTCAATAAAAATTATCGAATTAATAAATAATTTAAAACTATTCATTTGGTAAAATTTCTGTCTTTACTCTAAAAAGCTGGTTAGTTGCTTTGATACAAAATGGAAACCACCTTAAATAATTGCTGTAATTCGAAAAATGCTGAATTGAAATACCTTTATTTTCCAAATGCAGATGTATAAAAATAATACACCTTATTATCATTACCTAACAAAGAAGTTTAAATGATTTTCAAGTTGATAAATGGAAAAATTTGAAAAATGTGCATATTTTAACGCAAGCAAAATGGTGAATTTATCAAAGTGTGTTGACTGAAATGTATTGACTATCACCCCTTAAAAAAATCCCCCTGCGTTTTTCTTTCTCCCTTAAATAGACTTTGGGTGAAAAAATCAATACGCGTCCCCAACAAATATGGAACTAGAATAAAATATTTACATTGTCAAATTTCTGAGAATTTTGATGATAAAATCACTTACAAGATCCATCAAGCATCCCTCATCTCAGCGATGAAAAAATGCAAAATATCACTTTCATATGCCTTCTGTCGTATAAATACTTTTCCTGGATGAGAGGAGGTGAAATCCAAAATCTTACATTTAAAAACTAAACAATGTGAAATTTATATTTGAAGCACTACCTTTGTGGCTGTTCATTTTAATAATATATTTGTAAAACTACCTTGCTATTATCATTTTTTTTTATTTTAAATAAACAGATTATTTTGTATTAATATTATTGTACTTTATTGCAAAGAATCACTAAATTAATTTGTTTTGATATTTTTTCAAAATAATTCAACCATGAGTTAAAGAAATTTTTGTAATTCTTTTAAGTCTGGCTGACAACATAACCTTAAATATGCATTTTGCTGAAAACAGTAGGATCTAATATTGAATGATACCTCATTCTAACTTTGAATGTATGAGGTGACGCTTTTAAATTAACAAATTTATAAAATTAAAATACTTTTGGATATCAACTCAAATTAATTTAATAGAACTAGATTTTTTTTATCATTATCTTACCATCAGCATGTATACTGTAAGATTTTTCTAGTGCTGTGGGTGTTTTTCGAAAATTGCAAAATGCCGTTTTTGTGATCAACACTATATTTAAAAAGTGATTTTTACAGTTTTTTGTAAAGTGGCCTGAATGTTTTTAGCAGTTGACCTAATTGCACCCGATAATACTAAAATATTTTTTTTTCAAAATTGTATCCTGGCTGCTTTCTACATAAATACGTTTAATTGGTACCCAAAGGGCGTATGGGCTTAAATTATTAGTGTATAAAATCTTAAATTCATAGACACATTTAGCTTTAGCCACTTAAGTACTTATATATCACTAATATAGCCTGCCAGCCACGGAAATGTATAGCGCGTTTAAACGCTTATGACGCACTAACAATTAATCCTTGCACTTTTAAAAAAAAAGTTTTTTCAGGTGCCTTTTTTTCTCTTTTTAAATTGAATGGTAAGGTCCATACCAACTTATATTATTCTTTCTTACCCCATTTTTCATATTTTTTTTATTTATGTATTTTTATTTTGAAATTCTTTTAATATTTTTGTTTGTTTGGTAAAAATGGCTCTGCTTTATTTAGCCTTTTTATTTGACTAAAAAATATTCGAAAATATTGATATCAAATTACCATCCTTGTAAGGAAAAAAGGACTTGATTTATTGGGTCCACGTGTAGTATTTCATTAACATACTAAAAATAAAATAGAAATTAATTCATTAGTTACGTAAAACTTGACGAAGACGCTTGTTTGCTTTGAAACCAATAGGTGGATTTTTTTTGTTTTAAATGTGGTTAAAAACAGAGTTGTTTTATTTATTTTATTAAAAAATATTTCTTTAAATATTAAATAAAAATCAGCCCTCGTCTGCAAACATTTCAGCATACTGAAAATTTTGTTGATTTATTGGTTTGTATAGGTAAAACTGTTTGGATTGCACCTTTCTGTAAAAGGGAACTACACATGTCAAAAAAGTTCTGGTAACGCGAAATGCTTCCTTGAATGAAGCGGAAATTAGATATTCTAACTGGTACGCCTTCCATCTCCGCTGACAAAATGTATAAAGTTTTGCGCCGAGATTACGAGAAGCAGAGGCTGTGTTATACAACTTACAAGGAAAGAATTGAACATTTTAGGAATTCAATTTATTTATCTATCAAAAAAATTAAAGCATGTACTATACACTGAAACCTATTTTTACACGCGGAATACGCTACACGCGGTATCGTGTAAAAAAAGTATTCTGGATAGGTTTCCTTATATCAAATTCAATCCAGGATTTCAAAAAAATTGAACTGTTCACTATTTTTTGTTACTTATTTTTTTCTAATATGTCATGAAAGCTTGCTCATCACATACCACGCTCCGCATCTGAGGACATAAGTCTTCTTGGCGGTCCCAACATACACGGAAAAATTGCTCGTTGCCGAATGAGCCCGAAGGAGCTTTCTGTAATCTGGTAGCCTTAGCGTTTTCGTGCTTAAAGAAGGTAATTCAGAGTACATAATATGCACTTCATTAGATAGAGAAAAGAGGATTTTTTTACTTACTTGGATTAAATTGATTGGACATGATCAATTGGGAAAAATTATAACAAACCTTTTTTAAAGCCTTGAAATTATTTTTGGAAGCTACCATATTTGTATATTTTATGAATTCAGTGTGACCGCTAGTAGATTTGAAACTTTTTTTAATTGCGTAGTTTCTGGTTTTAGTGGAAGCCGTTGAGAGATTTAATTCGACGCTGGAGTGTTGCGGATTTTTTTATAAATCATGAGTCCTTGGACAGGAATACATCAAGCTTTCGCGGTCGAGGTGTATTTCGCTAACAGAAATTCGACCAATGTGTCAAAGCAACGTTTTCGTTCAAAGTTCGATATCCAAAGATTAAATGATGGCCGTCAAACCAGTTAACATGGATATAGGTGCAGAAGTTTTAAAGAACAGTATCAGTTGAGAATAAACGACCCGGACCTTCAACTTCTGTTGTACTCAAAAGTCTGGAAAACGAAAACCCTGTGCAAGACAAAAATTTGCTTAACATTTGCAAATCTGACTGTAATTTTGCAGCATCTACTGGCATTAAAATGACTTTGGTTCGCAATATTTTGAAGAAAACAAAAAAAACCCTTACAAGCTAAAAATCATCCAGCAGTTGAAATAAAATTAGAACATACAAAAGGAAAACTATTATTTTGACTGTTTTCTAAAGGATTTTTCCCCGACACGTTTAAACAACGTTTTTTTTAAATTAGAACGTGAATATTCACATTGCAAAGTACGTCAATAAACAGAATATGCAGTTCTTAAGCTCTAAAAACTTTCATTGAGTCTATCAAAAGCCACTTAATAGTCAGAAGACCTGTATTAATAAGTCGCTTTGGTAACATGAACTGGTTTTCAAGATCGCTTGATCTTACCCCCTGAGATGTTCTCTAATAATATTACCTCAAATCCCCCGTGTACGGTAATTTACTTAAAAAATAACTGTCCTAAAGAAAAATATCCGGCGTGAGATTGTAGCCATCAGTCCAGATCTCTGTGAGCGAGTTTTTTCCAATATTAGATCTCGATTACATGAGTGTTTGCAACAAAACGGAGAGCATCTGGATAACGTTATTTTTTAAACATAAATCCACATTTATTTTCATTAAAAAATAAATAAATTTTATTGAATTGATAATAATTTAAAGCGTACCGATTATTCCGACTTTTGACATGTCCATTTTCAAGTTTTTTTTTTTTGTCATGTCTTTTTTTGTCTTCCTCCATTTCTACATCCATCAACATTCGCATGGTTACTATTTTTAACGGTTGTTTCACTGTCCATTTGCTCTACGTGTCCAAACCAACTAATGAGTTAATCCAGCACCATGGGAAATTGGATACAAAAAATGTTTTTTTGCGCGTAGTAAAAGTTAAAATATTAAATTGTACTGCAAAGTTTCTTGAAAATGTACCAAAAATTAATAAAAAATATTTTGATAAAAACAACCTTCTTTAAACGACGTCACTTTTCATATGAATCAACCAATGGTAACAGGGCTGTAGGATATATACAGTTTACTTACCTCAAATGGACCAATCGGCAGAACTGACAGAGAATAATCGAAAGAGATCCTCTGACGTCGCATGCGGAGTAATTTCAGAAGTATAAAACGTTAAAAAATCATAGCGTGAATAACACGCAAACAATTTTAAAAAAATATTTGTGGCTAGGTTTAATAGTCTTTTGAAAAATAAAAGTAAAATACTTCTGGACTTCTTCATTAACATGAAAAAAAATATTTTTTTGTTTTATTCTTTTTTTGCACCTAATGGCACTGCACTGTTACACCAATTACATCATATCTGGATTTTTTTTTAATGTTTTACATATGTTTTTTTACGTGAAGGTAATCTGATCGGTCTTAGGCTTCTAGTACCAGTCCAGGTACTATGAAATATTCTAGTGAAAAAACACCTTTATAAATAAATATTTCATGTCAACCCTGTCGGGAATCGAACTCGAGACCTCTTGTATGGTAGGCAAATGCGCTGACCATTACACCACGAGGCTGACAAATAAAAAATAATACAAAAACGTAATTGAAATATGGTTTACAAAGTCTAAATTAATGTAGTAAATTTAATGATGTAACCAAATAACAGTTGGTGCTAAATAATACAGTATTAAAACAAAACAACAAAATATATAAAAATCATATAAAAGAATCGACGGACAGGGGATACAATAAATTAATTAGATTAATAAATTATTGATTGCATAATATAGAATGTAGTAAATCATCATTAGTATTGAATGCTTGGTACCACATATAGACATGACAATTTTGCGTTTTATTTTTTTTATAAATCTTAGGTAAAAGAAAATTATGTTTTTAAAAAAAATATATTAAGCCAAACATGTTAGTATTATAAATTTTTGTAAAAGCAGATTTGCCGTT
The DNA here is from genome assembly GCF_059751315.1 of Micrasema longulum. NCBI lineage: Eukaryota > Metazoa > Arthropoda > Insecta > Trichoptera > Brachycentridae > Micrasema > Micrasema longulum. The sequence goes on along the minus strand of NW_028279392.1, from coordinate 121,334 downwards.
TGTGTTAATAAAATAAAATAACTTGCTATTTTATTTAGAAGTAACTACAACAAATTATGCTATTTAACAACAACAAACCGTCACGCCCCGTTTCCCCGTAAGGGTAGGCAGAGAGGATAGAACGCCACATCGCTCTATATTTGCTTACAGATCTCGCTTCCTCTGCATTAAAACATCTTGTCATGCACGCGCGCCGATTATTCCGACTTTTGATTGTCCATCTTCGAGTATTTGTTGGATTTAGTGTCTTTCTCAGTATATATATTTGAAAAAATATATTATTATAGTTCACAAACAATAAACACTACATTTGACGTTGGAATAATTATAATTAATTGTTATTTTAGATACCGTCCATTAATTATGTGTGAACACAGCGTTCACAAATAAAGAAAAAAATGTTTTCAATTGATTTTTAAAAATTGGCTCTGTTAATTTAATCATATGATTATTGTAAAAGTTACAACAATAAATTATTACTAACAGGTTATTACAAATTATTTTACCTAACTAGTTTTAGTTTGTTTATATGACTATTTGATTTTACAAATTGCCTTACAGTTTTCCTATAATTATTCAATGTATAGTTAAAGATATCAATATCAGCATTACTTTCAACATTATTATACAATCTTAACATACGTGATAATGCATTAAATTGCGTCATATTATTATTGAAAGTTGGAATATAAAATGTTGAGTACAATCTCAATCGCCGACTGGGGACATTCAGGGGTTTATTCTCTAAACAAAATGTAGAATCAACATTACAATGAATTATTGTATAAGTCTAAAATCTGTTTCATAAATTCCAATTTATCTAGACCAAAATGTTCTAGGCGCTGATCATAAGACTGAAGAGTACTGCCTTTTTTACTGAACATTTTAATATTAGGAAATGAAGAAATTTATTTTGCACAGATACAATTAAATCAATGTTAGTTATGTAATGTGGTGATCAGACTACAGATCCAAATTCCAAATTACTACGAACTAATGAATTGTATTAACAAATTATCGATGATACAAATTTAAAAGGCTTTTCTCTATTTCTGCATCCATCAACATTTACATTGTGAATATTTTTATCCGTTCTTTTGCTGTCCATTTGCTCTACGAGGACAAAAAGTATTGGATTTTTATTAATAAAAACAACATTTATTGAGATACAATTAAATGACACTAATCCCATTCTATGATACATCGGTTTACTTTAATACGACTAAATAAAAATAATTTTGTCTGAGAATTAAACACTATAAAGAGTATTGCTTTCAATAATGGCTATGAACTAAATAAAATTGGTAATATTTTGAATAAAAAACTTAAATTAAACTATAGGAAAAAATACTCAAACAGTTCGCAAAATATTTCCAATAAAAATGAGAACTGGCGTAGAATTTTGTACATTAATTCATTTTCTAATAATATAGCACAAATTTTACCTAACAATATTAGGCCACCTTTTTATACTTATAATAACATAGGTAAAATATTAACAAATTGTAAAGATAAGTATGAAAAATTAAATCATTTGGGAATTTATAAATTAAATTGTTTAAATTGCCCAAATTTCTATATTGGAAAAACTTCACGTTAATTTATAGTTAGAATATAATAATTAAATAAAAAGTAATAATAATTTTTCAGAATTCGCAAATCATCTTATATCCGAAAACCATGAATTTAATCAAGAAACGGGTGTAGAAATTTTGCATGTCAATAAAAATGGTTTTCGTTTAGATAATTTAGAACTATTAGAAATTAGGAAAGCTATTAATCAAAAACTTCAAATATTAAATAATCAATTAAATTTAACTTCGAGTCCTCTTTTAAAACTATTCCCGTTATGATTTATTTTATCTTCTTTCTCTCTTTTTCTTTCAATTTTCTGTCTCTTTCATACAATATTTTATTATGTAAATAGCAACGCGTGTAATTATAAGTTAGTTAAATTCCTGACGATGAGGTAGTAACCTCGAAACCGGTCGAAGTGTAATAAAAAAAAACTAATGTGGTTTATACAAATTTATAAAAAAATAAGTGTTAAATGTCATACCACAAAGTGAAAAATGTTTTTGATAACAATAAGACACTAATCCCCTTCAAAGTAGTCCCCTTGAGCTGCTTCACACTCCTCTCAACGGTTCTGCCACTACCGGAAGCAACGCTGGAAAGACTCTTTTGGTATGGCGCACAGGTGGTCCGTCGCAATGTTCATCATGCCTTCCCTGGTCTGAAATCTGGTCCCTTTCAAAGACATTTTCAGCTGGAAAAAAAGCCATTACCAGTGATCACTGTGTTTAGAAAGTTGGGATCATTGATCACAGTCTCCAGCATGTTCTCTGCGATCTCCACACAAAGTTTTTTCTGCTCAATTTATTTATTTATTTATTTATTTATTTATTTATTTATTTATTCACACTCTTTATCAAAATACAATTCCATATTCACTTTGCCCAGCTAACAAGGGTACAAACCCCGTTCCAAGCTAGGCAATTACATTTTTATATATTATAATAGTTAACAAATTAATATAGAGCACAGACAAACAAAATATAAACTTATTCGGATACACATTTTGATTCATATACATACAGACATACACATATATACACATGTACATACACACACACGTACATACACCCATGCTCATACACATACATACATTCATAAAAACATCGACAATTTATTTATGCGAAACTTCATGGTTGTCATCTATAAATTTATATTTTTTTAATTATTCCTTATTTTTTAAATTTTATTTTTGACATCCAGTAAGGTTCTCCAATCCGTGGCATGCATCAAATTTTCTGACTCCCTACGACCAATGTCATGAAAGAGCGAGGTCAACACCTTCCGTAACTTGACAACACTCCCGTCTTTCCACGATTCTGGCAAAAGGTTATCGACCTTTTTGCCGACGTTATAGTGTTGTCTCGATGCCAGAACAGTGTTGACCCCTTCACTTAGTATCAGATCCCTATTAGAGTATCTTGTATTATGGTTGTGGTTGACGCTTGGGTAAATGTCTCTCTTTATGTGTGTAACCACTACCGTTCTCAATATATACTGTTGAATAATATTCAGTACTCTGAATTCTTTGAAGAGCAAGTCAATTGTCAGCAACTTAGACACAACTTTTGCTGAGACCATTCTGAGGGCCAAATCTTCAGTTAAAATGGAATTAATGCATGCAACACTAATGTTCACTTCATCAGCAAGTTTTCTGATCGGTATTCGACGATCTTGCATGACCAAGGTTCTGACTTGATGAATGACAACATCAGTTTTAGACGTCGAGGGCCTACCGGATCGTGCTTCACTCCCCACTGATGAGCGGCCATCTTTGAACCGGTTATACCACTCTTTTATCTATGTGGTGCCCATTGCTTCGTCCCCAAACATTTTTTTAATTTTGCGGATATTTTCCACTTGAGAGTCCCTAAGCTTTAAACAAAATTTGATGCAGTAACGTTGTTCAACTTTTTTTTAAACTAAAATCCGACGACAGCGACTGAGTGGCTGTGATCGTGAAAAAAATTGAGCATGTGCTCTAGGTATACCTACAAATTGTCATCTTAGCTCCTCTCTCAAAGCGTTATTTGTTTAGCCCGTAAAAATTATGGTAAGATACTTTTTGAATAGACGTCGTATATACTCGTATATTGAGGTTTATATTTATTAAAGACATTTGTACCGTGTACACTAATGAAATAAAATAAATCATTGTTGCAATAAATGTCATTTTATAATTAATTTCGTTGATAAAGATTATCGTTTGGCTATCATTCAAAATAATTTCGGATAATTTTTTGGCTATTAAAGGAGCATTATGGCTATTTTATTTTCAGCGCGATCAAAGAGCAGTGCGCTGTAGCGCAAATTGCAAATAACCCAATGAATCTCCTGCCATTGAGTTCATAGTTATAAATCTATTGAACATATAGCGTTCTTAGTAAAATAGCTGCAGACACCGCAGAATTAGAGAAAGCACCGTTCGCAGTGACCGTAAATTGTGTACAGTGTATTCATAAATATGCCACCGGCTTAATCGGCCCAGAATCGCAATTCTGTATTTCAGGGAATATCGATATTTCCACATAAACCCTGGGTTTATTATTGGAATTGATACAAAGTGCCCGGTGCGGCCATTTATCCCGCTGCAACTGCACCGCCATGCGCCATGGTGACAGATGCCAGCTTAGCGGCGAGATTAGTTAGCGAGGTGTTCGAAATAGGAAGAGTGCGCATCTGTTTTTATTACCTTGCTCTATGCAAACCACCACGAGCTAACGTATTCGCGTTTGTGTATCTTTCTAAAAACCTGTAAAAATCCTCAATTAATTGCTATGAATTCAAAATTACCTATATTTACGTTTCTATGTAATCCACTCGCACTAAAAACATAACACGAATGTGGAAATAGTAACCGAAGAAACACGTTTACTAATAAGAAACTTCAGCCCTACGGGAAGTTGGATACAATAAATGATTGAACATATTACAACAGAGATGAATAACATTTAAGAGAAGGTAATATATAAGTGTAGGCATCTACAGGGCTTATGACCCATCAATGGCTGGTTTAAGTGACCCCTTTACACACTGTGTAACATTCATAATTTTGCCCGTATTTGACCATCTATATTCCTTCAATTCCTTTATTTGTTGATGTTTGTGAAGTATAAGAGCTGAAACTTTTATTTATGCGGGTGAGATTCATTTAATTAAATTATTTCATCTACATACTAGGCATCGCCTGAAAAATTATTTTTTTTTAATTTCTATACTTCTTTATGGACCAGGTGGATTTATCAGCAATATTTTGAGTTTGTCTAAATTTTTGTATACTGGATTCAACTCCCTGGGGAGCTGTTTATATTAACATATTACAACAGAGATGAAGAACATTTAAGAGAAGGTAATAAAGAAAACTAGGTATCTACGGGGCTTATGACCCGCCGAATGTTTTCTTGCGCGCGGTGAAATTTGGAGCGTTTAATTGTACGTCAAAGTTTCCTAAAAATTTACGAAAAAAAAAATTATATATTTGAATAACAACCGACTACTTTGAAAAGCGTCACTGGTTCATATGAGTTAATGGTATGAGAGCTATGGACGACTTTTGGTTTGCTTGTCGTGGATGGACCAATTGGAAGAGCTGATCGAGAATAACCGAAAAAAAACCTCTGAAAAATCGTAGCGCTGATGATACAATGTATAAAATAGTGTTTTCAAATTTTGGTTAAATTAAATAGTGTACTAACAAACTATTTTTTTTTAACCAATAAAGTTCCTCAACATTATTTTTTGGCCACTTAACCCAGCCAATGACAGGTCATAAGCCCTGTAAACGCTCGAATATCCATAATCCTGAATTTGAAAAAATTCTACCTCATCTCTGTAGGGATATTAATAAAAAATAAAGTTCCTTTTTATTCTTTTGTCAAAAACCGTGGTTCAAATGTATTTTTTGAATTTGATTTCATATTTGGTTTTTTATTTACTTCTTGTTCTCGCCTTGCTTTTTACGAACAATGTATAATTAATTATAAATTTATTTTTATTTTTATTTCCGTATTTTCATTGATTGATTTTAATATGAATAAATTTTTTTTCAACTATGCTACAATTTTTTTTTTCAGATTCTAAGTTTTTTATCAATTCGTGTAATTTGCTTATCATCGGGGTTTCTCCCAACAGTGTTTCTAGTTATCACCTTTCTATGCTCAAAATTGAAGAATAAGGATTAATACTCACCTTATTCTACCACGCCTAAGCGTAACATTATACCAGGTTTATTAAAATGGCCCGAGGGTTTTGGCCAGCCAGTATGATAATTATTTCTTAAGTTACAAAACAAACGTAGAGTTTTAATATTAAAGTAATTATAATGCAAAAAAACACTAACAACATTTTAAATAATTCAAACGATTTAAATGTTAATAAAAAAACGCAGTAAATTCACAGTATTTTCATAAAAGCTTTTGCAGAGAGCTCCACGTTGCTCTAGCAAGGCTTTAATATAATTTTCCATTAGTTTAGAGTACAAATTGACCGCAGTTTTCCAAGTTAGGGGGTGCATGTACACGTGTGAGATCACGTCTCAGGGAAGAAACGACGGGCCTTGGGAAAACTGAGCAATTAGGCAAATGAAAACGGAATGGATTTTACATAAATCACCCTTAGGGTGGCTTATCAACTTACTGCGGGGAGTATTTTATTTAATTTTGAACCTTTACTTATGGTACTACTTACCACATCAAAATATTGACTGATTTTTTATAACAAACATTTACATTCTTATCACGTACTAAAATAAATTATATTAACAAATAAATAAACCGCAGAACTTCCTCATTGTGATAATGCAGCGATGAAAAAAAACGTGGTAAAGCAGTTTTACCTGAATGCTTTTTAACTCGTGTTTTATTTCAAAATGAGATCAAATGACGTATCATATAGGATACTTTTCCAAGAAAATTGTTAAATCTCATAAAATATTTATTTAATTAAGTGTTTTCATCATCACAAAAATAACAGCACTAACGTTTCCGCTAACTGCCATATTTAAAAAAAAAAATACTTTCAGTAAATAGTTTTTGTACTGGAGTAAAACATTATATGAACTTTTATGAAAAGACAAAGAAATTTATCGCCCGTAACGATAAGCACTTGACTTTTGAAAGAGCAAAAATATTAATTTGATCATTCCTTATGTTTTTTTGTAACTCGTATACTGTTGTCAGTTTTATAAAAGGATAAAAAAATATATATATATGTGAGTTTTCCGAGTACCTTATTATTTTTACGAAAAATAAATCAACAAATAAAATTATAATAGAATAATAACTTGCAACCTAAAATAATGATTTTAAATTAATGTCTAGATTAGCGTTGTGCCCAGTAAAACGTTTTACTCATATATAGAAAAAAAGGGTTTTGTAGGATAATATAAATTTTATTATTTTATGTACATTTTGAAAGCTTTAACTCAATTCTTTTTAAGAATTTACTCCGCACATAAATCGGATATGCCGATTTCATCAAGTAGAATGTTGAATGAAAAAATATTTCCATATATGTTTTGTATTATTTTAGATATTTTTGACGTGTGAATAAATATTAAATATATCACCAAAAAGTTTCCAGAAAATGGTCGTAAATCAAATAATATCCTTAGGATTTGTTGTATCGCGGATATCTTCCATATTTTAGTAAATATTCCGAATGTTCATCATCTCTTCTATACTTGGGATTTGTACCAGTGTAAAACTTCAGGCCTGAACCATTTCTTGGAATATAAATCAACTGGACGTAGTACATGCCTCTCTGAATCTCTCCCCTAACCCAAAACTTTTGTTACTTCGTAAACATTTTATTATCTTTACATAAAAAAAAGTTTCCACCATAAAAGTATAAGAATTACATAATGCTTAGTTTGTTGAAGTAAATATTCAACAAATTATCTTTCTTTGTGTCGAAAATACCAGAAAACTACATATCCTGATTATTATTCCCGTTGAAAAGTTTTTGAAGTGTATTTATTGTAATAATTCTTTTTTTATCACAATAACGATATAGTTAATGTTTCCACATAATAAATAAGCTTAATCTTTATACGTTTGCGAATTTATTGCTTATATTATTATCGAATAAATACGTTAACAAAAGTTTCTTTCTGATATTTTTCTTATTATTGTGAAGGTTATTGAATTGTAACACTTTAGTGTATTTGCAAACCATTTATTTCTCTTGGCGTTTAGCTTAAGTAAACAAAAAGATTTCAAAATTTAGGATGATGTTAAAACCAGGTATAAATTATTGATGTTTTTTGTTGATATTTCTTGATAAAACTCCATTGTTAACATAGTTAGCAGTCTTGAAGATGCCTACTTAGGCGAAAGCGCTCGTTGGTCAAAGTAATAAAAAAGTAAAACTAGACCAAGAAGTTTAATTTATAACTTTATTCATAATTTTATCAAAATTATTATGGGTTAAATTGATTTGAGGATTCTACCTATTTTCCAATAAAAAAAATAAGAGGAATACGTCATGCAGAAAATACTCAAGGTATTTAAATAACATACTTGGCCATTAATTGGTGGTAAGTAAAGGGCACACATAAGCATATTATTATGTTCAGGTATGCCTCGTGTGTATTGTTCTCTAATTATAATAAAAACATTATTTCAATTTTTAATATTATATTTATTTAAAATAAAATATATATTTACTGTCTTTAAACAGGGAAGCTGGGCAGTTCAGTACTCAATTTATATTTTTTCAATTAAGTTGGTATTTGTATTCTAATCAAAACCCTTGACAAGTGTTTTTGGATCGATAACTGCTTGTATGTAATGATAAGAATGAAAAAAAAGGATAAGTTCACCTAGGGGTGTAGTGTTTTTTGAGAAATATTTGCGTTCTTAAAATTTACCCAAATATTTCATTTTTTGTAGGCCACTTTCAACGAGTTTTAAATAACTTACTATTATAAAATGGAAATTAAGTTGTAGTAGAGTGGGATTCGAATCACGGACCTTTGATCTGAGTCTGAGACACTGGCCACGGGACCACTACTATATTTGTTTACAAGATAGTTTTACGTTGCAACATTATTCCACTATTAAATTTACGATAACAACTTTTGAAAACATAATGCTAATAAATGTAGCAATTGCACAGAAATCTTTAATCCGAGTCATCTTAAAAAAAACATTTCGCTATCCAAGTGACTTGCTCTTCAAAGAATTCAGAGTACTGAATATTATTCAACAGTATATATTGAGAACGGTAGTGGTTACACACATAAAGAGAGACATTTACCCAAGCGTCAACCACAACCATAATACAAGATACTCTAATAGGGATCTGATACTAAGTGAAGGGGTCAACACTGTTCTGGCATCGAGACAACACTATAACGTAGGCAAAAAGGTCCATAACCTTTTGCCAGAATCGTGGAAAGACGGGAGTGTTGTCAAGTTACGGAAGGTGTTGACCTCGCTCTTTCATGACATTGGTCGTAGGGAGTCAGAAAAGTTGATGCATGCCACGGATTGGAGAACCTTACTGGATGTCAAAAATAAAATATAATAAATAAAGAATAATTTAAAAATATACATTTATAGATGACAACCATGAAGTTTCGCATAAATAAATTGCCTATGTGTGTATGAATGTATGTATGTGTATGCGCATGGGTGTATGTACGTGTGTGTGTATGTACATGTGTATATATGTGTATATTTATATATATGTGTGTATATATGTGTATGTCTGTATGTATATGAATCAAAATGTGTATCCGAATAAGTTTATATTTTGTTTGTCTGTGCTCTATATTAATTGGTTAAGTATTATAATATACTAAAATGTAATTGCCTAGCTTGGAACGGGGTATGTACCCTTGTTAGCTGGGCAAAGTGAATATGGAATTGTATTTTGATAAAGAGTGTGAATAAATAAATAAAATAAAAAATAAATAAAAAAATAAAAATAAATATTATTTTTTTTTTAATTATTTATTGAATATATAATTATAATTTTATCATACCATATAATATGAAGATGTTGACTCAGTGAAGGGGGTAATGATAGCAGTGGAGTTTAAAAATTGGCATTTTAAAAGAAGCTCGATTTTTGACGAAATGTTTTAAGTATGAGCGAAGTATGCAATACTAACTTTTTCTGGACTGGGACCTGAAGCAATTTTTTTGTAAATATAAAGCGCTAAAACTTTCATTGATTAAGATGAGATTCATCTGACGGAATCATTCCACCTACTAGGCAAAGCCTGAAAAAACATTTTTTTTTTATAGTTCTCTTTTAAAAAATAATATATTATTGATTTTATAAACCTTTAAACAAACTCAAAACGTTCCTTTCAAAATACAAATGAAACATTTATATGATTCATTAAAAAGCGGATAAACAGTGTGATTAATTTTTCATTATTAAATTCAGATTACAGTGGAGTCATAAAGAGGCATATTCAGTACCATTCTGACCTAAGTTTATAAAGTTACATATGTAAAGTACTCCGCTTTAAATAAAGTACTTCGGGCTTAAAAAAGAGACTGCCGGCGTAATCGACTAACTTCGGCTTTGTAGAGCGTCGTCTTTGTCATTCATCCATGTTACAGATACCGAACTAGTGCGACAGAGACGACGCTCTTCAAAATTGGTAGTCTCTTTTTTAGTCCCAATGTACTTAATTAACTGCCACAATCAGCAAACGCTGAATTTGTAAGTTTTTTTTAGTTAATAATTATAATTGTAGTAAATTGAACCAACTTTTAGCCCTCTATGGTTGGACGCGTTTGCTAAGTTAAACAAGTTCTTTTAATTTTTAAATTCAATATTAATCATATTTAAGCATCAACTTTGTGTTCAAACATTTAACTTGATATTATTTTATGTTTGTATGTAACCAGTTACCGACTTTTCTTTGCCTACCAGTTTCGAGACGTACCTATTTCTTCGTCAGAACACCAATTAAATCAACATGCAAAATCCACTATACACCTTCACCATAATTGTTGCACAAAAATATAAAACCAACATGACTTGCATTTTAATAAGCAACCCTTACATGCGCTGATTAGGTTGCGAAAATATTTAATGAAAAATACTTGAAAAAAAAAAGAGGGGCGTGGGGTGCTTTAAAATGTTGACATAGAAAAGTCAGTAACTGGGTAATAAAATAAAAATATATTTAAAAACATTTAAATTTGATGTTTAAAACCAATCGGATTTGTAATTAATATTTTTAGTATTGTTAAATGTTAGTTCTTCGTAAGGTAAAAGTATCATCCCATAAATCTGTGTATCGCCTTGGTAAGTTAGAGTGAGATATCACTTATTATGGAATTATGCAATGTCGAAGGCAAAAAGAAATATGCCCTTATAATAAATCTCTTATTTTTCATACAAAGACCATAAACGAAAGGAGAAAAGGGGAAGAGATGGGAAAAAGGCTTCGTCGTTCACACTTCGGCCCGTTTCCCGCCATATATCATAGCGCCGACCTTCCCTTCCTGCTAGACCAGTATATCTGAGAAAAACTAATAAGAAAATCATGGGAAAATTCGTCCACAGAGTAGAGAATGCTGAAATACATTATGACTGAAAACCGCGTATTGAAAATACTTCATATTATTTTATTTCATCGACTTTTTGTGTATTTTGTTTTTTAATATCTTTGCTTCAGATCTTGAATTGGTCTTGAAAATAAACAACAGTTTTTACAACAATATTTTGAGTTTGTCCAAATTTTTGAGGTTTCAGCTCTTTAACTTCACAAACATCAACAGATGAAAGAACTGAAGCAATATAAATGTTATAATATGGGCAGAATGGTGAATGTTACACAGTGTGTAAAATGGTCACTTAAACCAGCCATTTACAGGTCATTAGCCCTGTAGATGCCTAGACTTCTGTATTACCTTCTTTTAAATGTTCTTCATCTCTGTTCTAATATGTTAACAGTTTTTACATTTATTGCAAACATGAAATAAGAATATATATAAACTCAAATTGTAAAAACAACCAAAATGTTATTCACAGTGATGTAAGCGAGTGATGTCAATATTGTATGGAGATATTTAAAAAAAAAATATATGCAGATAATTTATTTAGTTTTAAGTTCTTTTTTCCCTTAAATATTTCTTTCTTGCAAAATGTAAATATAACAATTTTATTTTTAGTTTTTATTATGGATTGTTTAAAGGATGGCAAGCGGATGTATAATTTGTATCATATATTTGCTTGCTTTCTTATTTCAGTTTTTATGTACATATTATTACTTGTTACTTTATTACTATTTGTTGCTATATTATTGTTGTTAACATACCTATATGTAAATATTTTTCTGTCCCAAAATGAGTTTTTCGTAACTCCTGGAAGTACAAAAAAAAATTTGTATTATTTAATAAATAAATAGATCAAAAAACGTAGAACTTTATATAATTGGTACACATATTATTTATATTATGATGTATTTCATTACTTTATATTAGCTTTTTATTATTTACTATACTTTATTATTTATGTTAAAGTAACATGTATTCTTGGCATATATAATATATACTTTATATTTTTATAATAACGATTTTTATTTTTTTACATTTAATTAGCTAGGCATTTATAATTAAGTAGTTTTAGTTTTTTTTTTGTTATTGTTATATTAGTATAAAACTACTTATGCTTTAAAAGATAAAAAATCTCCATCTTAGAACACGCTGAGCCATGTTAGATGGAGACTATCATAAACAAAGGACACTCGGTTTTCATTTTATATTAGTTAGTTTTATATAGACTCCCTGTTATTAAATGTGTTTACTAATTTTATGCAATAAATTAATAAAATAAAATAAATTAAGTACATTATAGGTATTTAAATAAAAATTATTTTAAAGTTAAGAAATTTTGGAATTTTTAAATTGCAAATAAAATAAAAATACCTAAATAATAATATTAATAGAGCCAATAAAAATAAAACCAATTAAAGGATAAGAAAATTGTATAAAAATATTTTCGATGGTACAAAACATAATAATTAACATTCATGTTAACTGTCATCGTATTACTTAACAGGCGTACTATCTGTAAGAAATCTTCTGTATTTTGTATAGGATTTTATGTTTTGTTTTTTTTAGCTTAAAAAAAATTACAATATGGATGTTCGATTCGAGAAAACGGTGGGCTCTTTCATTGTGTACATATTATACAAAATCTAATATACCTGCATTATTTTCGGTGAGTTTTCAGCAAAAACTAATTTAAGTAGAAGAAAGACGCATATTACAATATTTTTCCATGTGGTATTTAACTAACTAACTAACTAACTAACCATCACGCCATTTCCCCAGAGGGGTAGGCAGAGAGGATAGAACGCCACACCACTCTGTCCTGGCACACTTCCTTTGCTTCCTTCACATTCATACATCTTCTCATGCACGCACGTCGATTATTCCGACTTTTCACATGACCACTTTCAAGAATTTGTTGTACTTGATCATGCCATGTCTTTCTCGGCCTTCCTCGACTTCTACAACCAGACACATTCGCATCATAAATCTTTTTAGCCGTTCTTTCATCATTCATTCGCTCCACATGACCGAACCATCGCAAAAGACCTTTCTTAATTTTGTCGATAATGCTTAACTCAGCCTTGCATTCTGCTCTAATTTCGACATTAGGGCACCTATCATACATTGTTTTTCCGCACATTCGCCTGAGGGATCGCATTTCAACAGCATTCAGTCTACTTTCGTCCCTTTTTTTCCAACTCCATGCTTCGCTTCCATACATTAGGGTTGGTACCAGAACTCCATTATGAACTGCTAATTTAGCCTCTTGCGATAGACACTTATTTGCTACGACAGACTTTAAGGCACCATTAACTCTGTTACCGGCACTAACCCTCCTTTCAATATCCTTGTCCATATTTCCATCTCTAGTAAACATACTACCCAGATATACAAATTCTTCGACCTGTTTCAAACTATCTCCATTTACTACAATCTTACATTCAGTCATAGTTACATTTCTTTCAAAGACCAATAAGATATTACAATATTTTTCCATGTGGTATTTATTCTTAGAATTTTACTATAAATATTTATAAACATAATATTTTTATTTATACTTATGATCATGATAGTTTGAATACAAGTAATATAATTTTTAAGGCAATTGTTTTTCCGCATTTCAACTCTTGTTCTAGTGTTCTTTTTCTGAGCATTGAAAATATTGAGGTGACAATATGATGAAAAGAAGACAATATTGAAACGCGTCAGATATACCAAAATTCAACATATGTTGGCGGTACTGAACGTTCTTTCGGTAAAACAATGAGTAATTTTAACTGTTAACATTTACATTAAAAAATAAATTATTGCCCGAATACTTGTTTAGTGATGTTCAGCGTAATAACTGAATTCATTGCTATTCTCCCAGGGGAGGCGAAGGTTTTAGACTCCCCAAAACAAGAATCCAGGCAACTCAAAACAATCTGTATCATAAAAAACTTAAGATGTTTAATGAGTTGCTAAAAAAGACTATGGATGCTGGGTCTATCGCATTGTTTCGTGGGATTGCGATGATTTTTGTTTAAAACAAGCATCCAAGTAGGTAGATAGAGTGTCATCGGAAAGCGTCTGGATTTTAAAACAACGTTTTAATTTTGAAATTATTTTTGTATACATATTTTTTATTAATTAAGGTATGAAAGTTGGCTTTCAAATTTTATTTGTACAACTATTTTAAATAAATTCATTACATTACAAAAATGATTATATATTTTTTGGTTCGTTGCTTAGATTACATATTTTTCATTAAAGTTAAATTATATTAGTACATTAAATTCTTAAATTTACTCATGATATTTATTGTTGTATTGCCTTTCCAAAAAACAAACAATCTTTATATCTTCATTGAGAAATTTGAAAATTACTAAAATATTTCAACTATTTTGCAATAGTTACAAAATTAATAATACATCACTATCATCATTTCATGTCCACTTCCAAGTTTGAACATATAGTGTCAACAAAGAACCTCCATGCATCTGTATCGACTGCCAACTCCTGTGCGTCCTCCCAAGTCAGATTCACGTCTTTATTATTTATGCAATTACATATAAAATAATAACAAAAAAAAATATGACAACTGCGAGAAAGGAATATTATGAAATTCTAGGCATCAGGGCTTATAACGTCATTGGCTGGTTTCAGTGGCCACTCTACACACCATGTATTCACTATTCTGTCTTTGTTTGATCATCCGTATTCTTTCAATTCTTCTATCAGTTGATTTTTGTAAAGGTAAAAAGCGGTAAAAAGCGTTAAAAAAAGATTCACCCGACTGAATTTTTTCACCTACGTATTAGGCAACAATTGATCATATTTTTCAGTTTTTATACTTCTTCTTGGACCACTTGGCTTTTTTAATTTCTATATTTTTTATTTGCATGCAAGATTTAACTCCAGTTTATTTCTTAGTCATGGTTAAATAGATTAGGTGATAGAAAAATGCTTTTTTTCGTAGGACTTTTTCAGTGTACAATACAAATTTTACAAATATAGATTATACAAACATCACTCTGTCAGATTTAAAATTTACACTAAAAATGCATTATGTAGCTTAGTAGACATTATAATAATAAATATGTACATCTCCCTTCCCCTCCTTATCCTCTCTTCAAGCATTCTTGTCCTAATCCCGCCCAATTTACAGTAACTTAATGTTCCTAAAATAAATATAAAATAATTCTTTGATTATTGAGTACATGAAAATAACATTTTTTAAAAATAAAAATCATAAATCATATAATATCATATAATATCAATAAAAATCAAAAATAAAAATCTTAGAAAATAACCTTTAAGATTGAAAAAGCACACATTATGATAAAACTGTAAATACTTTTAAATATCATTAAAAAATACATAATTTACTGCCTTCGAACGGGGAAGCTATCCCTAGTTAGGCAGTTTAGATGAACCAACAGCAAAAATAAAAAATATGTATGCTTACTTTTACTACTGAATTAATTTGTTGTGTAAATAATGAGTTGTATATTGCTGTAATAAATATGTAAAATAATTTTAAAAAATTAAAAAATAAGATAAATAAATAAAATATGTATAAATTATAAGTATTTATTTGATATGTAATATATTTTCTTTACTAACTTTGTATACTATGTGGAAATCTGTTATTAGTTCTGAGTTCATACACTATGTCTATTTGTTTACTATAAATATGTATGTAGAACTGTTGATTTCCCAAATAAAATAAAATATTAAATGTCTACTACTTATCCATTAAAGTTTTGCTGAAAACTATATGTCAAAATTCGTTTGGCTTTCATTTTTATTTTCAAAAAATCTCTTATATTATATTCAGTACCCATCATTTAAATTATTCATTTTCCCTTTCTTGGACATATATTCCGATCTTTCTACAAATCTCCCAAACCTACCCTTATATTTATGGATGTCGGCTCCGGTGTTTCGGTCTGCTTACCTACCCGTATATCTGCCTACTCCTTCTTGTATTGTTTATAGAAAATGGACTTAAGGCATAGAGCCATAAATCACAAAACGAATAACGAATTTAGTGCTGGATAACGAATGTGAAAACCACAGGCGTTGATCTTTTTTATTATAAGATATAAAACAAGAACATAAGGGCTTCTTAATAATGCGGAGTTATCTTAGTTTATTTTATTTTCCAATACTATTTCTAGATTAAATTTCCGATTCCATGTAAAGTTTGTTTTTTTTATAATATAATTAAAAACAAAAAACAAAACTGACTAACATGTTTGCAAAAAAATAAACTTATTTAGGATACAGAGGAATCGTTAAATTACCTTATCTTTCTACAGTTTTTAATATGATTTTTTAATATATTAAATAAGGTTTATAAAGTGTATTGTATATACTCGTATAATTTTTTTATATTTTTATTTCTAATTTTAAAGGAAGGCGCATATAAACAAATTTGTTTACGTTATTATAACCCTTATAAGCAAAATTAAAATTGAAAAAATTTATGCTAGCTTTTTTGCTGAATTAAAAAAACTGTATTATACAAAGATATTTTTCCAACAAAAATGAAGCATTTGAAATTATGAAAGTTAAAGAGCTTATGATGATCTTTCATTGGCTTAATTTAGTTATCACTTTACGCACTGTGCAACATTCATCACTCGGCCAATAGGAATTGCATGAATGATCGGGTTGTGGTCCCGTGGCTAGTGTCTCGGATTCACGGACCGAAGGTCCGTGGTTTGAATCCGACTCTACCGCAACTTGATTACATTTTCTTAAAGTGAGTTATTTACAACTCGTTAAAAATGGCCCTCAAAATTAAATATTTTGGTAAATCATAAAAACGCAAATATTTCTTCTATATATTTCTTGTATAAAAAAAATAATTTTACGATTCTGTCTCGGTTTAAATAAAACCTTTCCGTGCGTGTTTATTTTTGAGTTTCTCATCAATTTTACCTCTGTTGAAAAATTATGTAGAATATATTGATATTAACCTCGTAAGGAAAAAAACAGAATTTGCGTCCAAAGATTTGGACATACCCAAAATATTGTTGGTATTATAATAAATTTGAAAAAAGAAGAGTCAATGTTGGTAATAGGTTAAGAAAAAATAAAACAATTACGAGTATGTGTTTGAAATATACCAAAATTCTTAGCAAGTGTTTTCGACTGATGGCTTTTTGCAGTGAACAAGTAAAAAAAAAAAAAAACCAACAATATTTCACGCAGGAGAACGCAGCAAGTATACTGATCATCACCGGCAACAGAGGGTTTATAAACAATCGTCACCGCATCACTCTTAAAAATCAAAAGCAGTCCACGTGATGATGAGACATCCCAAGATGTTCCTCATTTGTTGATGCATGTCCTTTTACTAAATTAAGGTGAATGCAGCAATAGGCGCGATGGAAAAGTCGTAATGAAGGCATAGGAGATATAGTAATCGTGTGAAACCATGAAGATTTATCACGAGGATAAAATAAACAAGAAGATTATATACAACAAATCCTTTCCCGACCCTGATCAGCCTCTCTATAATTATGGTCAGAGGATTGAGAAAGTTGACCGCTTTAAATACTTGGGAGTACACATACCTGAGAATGGTAGCATACACGAAGAGCTCGCAACTGGCCAATAATTGCAACTCTTAACACGGTGCATGTTGTCTGGAACTCTAGTCTATAATCGGTCAAAACAAAATGCCGATTATTGCACTCTTGTATAATGCCAATACTTATATATAGGTGCGAATCTTGGCACCTTACTGAAGTTTACTCAAAACACCAAATTTTTTAGTTTTGAGAGTAAATGCTTGAGGAAAATATTAGGTAAAGGTTAGTTTGATTTCATTACTAATATTAAAGTCCGAGGACAGACGCAGCAGCCTTCTAAAACGAGCGTTTTGAGGAAACAGCAGTGGACCTGGATAAGACACATTTTGCGTATGCTTCAGGAGAACCTTAATCCAAGTTACCTCTTCTTTACTGTCTGGAAGGTCATCGATGACGATTTTTCGACTTTATTCGGCGGAACTAAGAGATGCGAGATTGAAAAAGAAAATGTTTAAAAAGGCTTAGTAGAAAAAAATGGATAGTAGAGCTAGGTTGAAGTAAAATGGATTGTCTCATTCGCCCATACCAATATTGAACCAACTGCTCCACAAGTGTACAGCTTATGTTAGGTTTTTGTTATTTTCAGTGTGCGTTTTGTAATATAAATAATATAGACGTACATAAATACCTTGTATTTAAATTTGTCTGAATATTTGTTAATTATCTTCGTTTTTTTAAGTTAGTCTTCTTTGTTTATTCTCAAATGTAATTTTAAAAAGTATATTGTTAAGTGTCCTCGGCACGGAAAACCCCAGTGAGGTCACATTATTTTCATTATTAACTATAGTTTGTAGGCAAAAAATATGAATATATAAATAAATTTAAAAAATATCGGTCAATAGCCCGGCTTCTCTTAAATGGGTTTAATATTCCCTATGGTTCACTCTTGTCTAATTTTAAAACTAAAACAAATGGTTGAATTTCAACCTTCCTCGCTCGTCACTCTATACCTTTACTAACACAAAATACTACTTTATGTAAAGACTTGACTTAAAACCCACATATGCATTAGATATTTTATTTAAAATGCACTGTTAAAGTATTCAATGGGATAATATTAATTTCCTATTTATTCGTGAGTACATAAAAGAGCTACTGTGGCTTCGAAACCGGTCAGTAATGAAATAAATAAAAAGTGATTACAAACAAAGTATTTTTTAATTATGACTTAAATTATGTGATAGCTCATAATTTATTTCATGTAATTGAGTAGCCAAATAAATAAATAATAAAAGGTTGAGGTACTAAATTATTTATTTAACTTTGTTAAGCGTTTGAGTGCGACTTTTAGATTATTATTTATACTTCGTTTTCACCAGCTGGCTTAATTTTTGATAATAATATATAAAATTTCAAAATCGTATAAGTACGTACAAGAGCAAATAATGTTATTTTCTTAGGAGGGATTTTCAAGGGTGTTAGAAAAAAGGCGACCATCCTTTTGTGCAGATAAAACATTAATTCCATAAATTACTTCCTTACGTATATTCTAGTTGGCAAAACAAAAAGTACGCATTTTTCAGCTTTGTAATCACGCAACGTATCGGGAGAGCAACTATTAATGCAAACGCCATGTTTTCTTTTGAACGCTTTGTCCAATAATAATCTTATCTAAGAGAAATTCTACATAATTTGTCAATGTGAATACAGACCGCATTTCTATCGTACTATGTCCATTAATTTGCTCAAAACCGCTAGTAAAAAACGATATAAAACAAAAAAAACAATACGCCTTAAATCACTATCAAAATATCGACGTGAAAATCGAATTTATTTTTTGTGAGTTGCCCCTATTTTACTAGCTTATTTAACACGCGTTCAAAACAAAATGCGTACGTTTATTGCGATGAATCCAAATGCAAAATCAGTGCAGGTTTAGAAAAACGTTCGTTTTATTTCTTTGGTTCAGTAAATATAAGGGAATTAATTGTCAATCTTTTTGGTTACTTCTCTAGTTTTATGTGTGGTTTGACGCCATCTTGTGGACACTTTCGGTTGGTTAGTATATCTTGAAGCAAATTAATTTATTGCTAAAGTAGCGTCGCTGTGTATTTGCCATTTAATCTCGTTTTCTTTATCCCTGCCCCTTTTAGGGGCACACAACGCAATCTGATCGCAAAGTGAATACCAATTAGTTGAAAAAATCTGAAATGCTTTTAGGGTTATAAGAAAAAACGGAAAATTAAAGACAAATAGTGAAAACCGCTTCAAACGTATAATGCAATAATAAAAAAATAAAAAAATTTACATAAAATGTGTTCTTCAACCCTTATTGTCTATTGAAAATATTTAACCTGTAAAAGAAAACGTCTTAAAAAAGCGAATATACACGTACAGGATTTATGAAGACATGTAATTTTTTTGTTGATTTTTTGGGTTTTGTGATAAACCCAAATAATTCAATTATTTATTTATTTACGGTTTCATGAATCTTTTACATAATTACAATAAAACCAGTGAAAAAAATACAACTAAAAATATCACAATTAAAAAAAGAACAAAAACAACGAGAAAAGTACACAATTTTAATCAGTATTTATATATAAATAAAGAAATATTACATCTGTAACAAATATTTATATTTACCTATTTATAAGACAGGTAAATTACAGAAAATAGCAGTTTTAAAAAAGAGGAAGAGAAGAATAAAAAAGAAAAAAAAGAAAAAGAAAGTCCTTTAAAAAGAAGGTTAAAAAGTTAACTTCATGGTTTATATAAATAATAATACTAAACAATAATAAATTTTAAAAATAATTATACACACAAGAGTATAGAGTTAAAACAAAAGTGAAGAAATAATAATTTTTTGAATTTTTAATTATAAATTCTTTTTCAATCCACAGGACTTGATCATCAGCGACGTGGTATAAAATAAATCTAAATCATCACAGTTTTGATTTGCAAGTTGCTGCATGCAAATAATTGGTGAATTCAATGAACAATTAGTACCATGATGATAACTGTAAAACGAAAAAATAAGTCTTGTGAGTCTATGCGGAATACGAAAGTTTATGAAGCCATTTTCTTTTACCCGTTTAAAAACGTGTTATAAAATGAGAGAAAATTTTTGTAGAGTAGTATTTTGGCCTCGGACTTCCTGATCTGGAGTCCATGACACTTTTCTCGTGGTTTACTTGATTACTTCACATCAGATTGTGTATGATTCAACATCAACATTTAAAAAAAAACCGGATTAAAATCCAGAACCTCAAGAATGGTAGGCAAAAGCGACAACCTCTGCACAACGGACTCACTGACAAGTAATGAATATTCTTAAATGTTTTATAATATATATATAAAATATTGCATTGTCCGCCCCCATTTTAGAAATCAAAATTATATGTACATTAGTGCACGCGCGTGCACACAACGAAAAAATTGCTTACACTTAAGACAATAATTTATTGTTATGTAATTTTTTAAATAATACAACAGAGAGGTAGAACACTTTAGAGAAGGGAATATAAAAGTCTAGGCATTTACAAGGCTTATGACCTGTCGTTGGCTGGTTTAAGTGACCACTTTACACACTGTGTAACATTCACTATTTTTGTTTTTATTTGAGCATTCCTTCAATTCTTCCGGCTGTTGATGTTTGTGAATTTAAAAAGGTGAAAACTATATTGTTGCGTGTGAGATTTATTTGATATAATTTTTTTACTTACATACTAGGCAACGCCTGAAAACATTTTTCAATTTATATACTTGTTCTTGGACCTGGTGGATTTATCAACAATGTTTTGAGTTTGTCCAAATGTTTGAAGACAAGGACTGGATTCAACCCCCTACGCGGCTGTTAGTATTAACATAATACATGTACTATGTGTGAATGTGTCAGCCTCGTGGTGTGATGGTTAGCGCGTAAGCCTGCCATGCAAATGGTTTCGGGTTCGATTCCCGACATGGTTGATTTGAAATATTTATTTAAAGGGGTGTTTTCACACTAGAATATTTCATAGTCCCTGGACTGGTACCTGAAGCGTAAGTCAGATCATCTTACCTTTATGTAACAAAAATGATCAAGATACGCTGCGATTGGCGTACCAATTCAGTGCCCTGTGCACCATCATTATGTTAATATTAACAGCCGTTTATATGAACCATAGGGAGTTATATCCAGTCCTTGCCTACAAAAATTTGGACAAACTCAAAACATTGCCTTTTTTGTTTTTGTTTTTTCATTCTTTCATTTTTTTTTCATACATAATTTCATATTATAAAAAAAAACGTATCCCTTACTCTGTAAGGCCAAGAGTTCTGTGCACAATATAATAGAAAGTGGAAGCATGGATGTTATTAAAAAATACTAGAAATAAAAATTATAACACAAACAAACATTTTAATAAACATCTCAACAACACGCTTACTAGTACTATATTTAAATCTATGCAATGTCTCGTAGCTGTCTCCTACAGTGGTCTCTTTTTTTAGACACAATACAAACTTGTACACCTCTCCTGAAAGTGGCTCTGGTTTTGGAGAACTTAATATGTTCATCCAGAACATTGAACACTCTTGGGACCACAAAAGAGAAATTTCTCTGAGCGAAAGTCGTACGTGTTTTTGGTATTAAATAATTCGAATTAGAGGAAAACCTTGTACGAGCATTCGGCTGGGATCTCCTCTTGTAACCGCATGACTAGAATTGTGTCAACGATTCTTTAAAACAAAAAGACAAATAAAAAATAAAAATAAACGATTAGAATTGAAATAGAAGTATATAATAATCAAATTTATGAAATGTGTATTTCTTTTAATATTTATATGACTTTTTACTTAAAGTTACGTTTATTTCCGTAAATATTATCAACCGCGGTAAAAAGTTAAATAGCTCGCATATTCTACGTATTGTAGATTGTTTTAAATAGTTCGTTGACGCATTGTCTGTACAAAACAGAAGATGTTGTCTTGTCACGCGGAATGGAAGTCTTTTAATTAGATTAGGAGAATCATTTTTACTGTTTATTAATTTGTACAAAAATAGCTGGTCTAAAATATGGTTTTGATTTTTAAAATAATTTATGTGATGGTACTGCGTACTTGGGCTAAGGCTCTCCTGAAGCATCCTGAGCACGCTTCTATGGCAGATCCATCTTAATTATTAACCATTTACACAATGACCTTACGTTAAGGATACCACGGTAGTCAGATTTGGACTCTTGTTCAGGAAAGCGATTAGTGTATCAACAAAATGTTTAAGACTCTATAACTTTTTTTGTTAACTACCATCATTAGATTCTGTGAACAGTGAAATTCATGATTTAATTCGTATTTGGCCATAATTAAGACAAATATGCCAACTTATGTATATTTCGTCGGTTAATGGACTTCCATGAAATTTATAAAAGGTACATATGTATGGTCTAACACGTTAATGTGGAAGAACACAGAGCAAAAATTGTTCTATAAACAAAACATGAAAGTTCGTTTAAGTACAATTATTGTAATTATAATAATAAAAATATGTAAATAGTTTTATTGCACTTTTATTTTCAAATTTTTACCACTGACCGGGTTTCGTCGTGATCGACATTGTCAGACTGGTGAATGCTCAGAATGCAGTTTCACCAAGAAATGTCAGTAAAAAAACTCAATCCATACTTTTTTGTGTTTGTTCATAAAACAGCATTTTATTATATATTTCATTGAACAATCTGCATATCTACAACCGATGGGCAGATAGTAAAAAAGAAGTAAAAGTTATTTATAATTATTTTAAGAAGAATATCACTATTAATTTGTTATTATAGCTTTAGAAACAAAACTAGTATAACAATATGGACTCCTAACTACAACTGTCACCAAAATTCTCTTGAAAGAGTCTAAAAAAAATTCTTACGGTATATAAATTTTAAACTTAGAATCAGTCATGAATTTTTAAATTACGATTTTTTACTAAAAACATAAAATTTGTTTTTTACTTAAAACATAAAACGATAGAAGAAAAATTATAGACCTTTTAAATTTATTCAAAATTGTAAATTCAATACGGGATTGCCCTGAAATATTATCTCTCATTAACTTCAAGGTGCCTGGAAGAATGACTAGACAGGTGCCACCATTTTGTAGCAACAATTCATGGACAGTGTATACTTGTAATGCCGTATTAAATAGACTTCATGAACTCGGCAATAGTTATTCCCACGTATCTGATATATTTAGTGTAGGATATTGTTCCTGTAGAACAAACCTTTTGAACTTTTTCAAAGATGGTGAACGGTAATTATATGTATTTATTTATGCATTTCATAATATATACAGTTTTTTTTTCACTTTGCCCAGCTGTATGAAACAATACTTGTGATTTTCTTGTTGTATTATTGTTGAATGTTTTATTATTTAAACGTTCTACTGAATATTCTGTATAATTTTTAGGTTATTTTTTTAAATATACATCTTGTATAATTTTTAGGTTTATTTTTATTTTATAAATCTTGAGTATAAGATATTTTACAACTCCATGTTTATATTTTTAAAAGGTTTGGAATAAACAACGTATGCTAGGCTTCCGTGTTTATGGAGAAAAAAACATATTGGAGCATAAACCTTGTAAAATTGACATCCGTAGATTTCGCATCAAAGTGAGTTGGACTTCGGTGGTTTTTTAACTGGTTGTATCGATTAATTTAATATTTATTGACTTCAATGTATCATTAACCAACATTATGTATTTCAGTAAAAGTTTCTGCATATTTTTTTTGCAGTTCTAATCTTGGAGATAAGTTTGCTGCAAAGTCCCGCATCTCGTCCTCCATTGGTCTATATTCTCGGCAGCCCTCTTCAACTTGGTATATGAGGCGCAGTTTAAATCCTCGAACACTTGCTCCAAATACTCCCGTCGGAGGCGCCCTCTGTAATTTGTCTCCTCAGCCATTCCCTCTGTTATGTCATGCAGGAGACCCTCATAGCGTAAAATATGGCTGATCCATTGGGCTCGCCTCTCTGGGATAGTTTTGATTAGGTGCCTTCCTTTTACGATTTTTCTAAGAACCGCGGAATTAGTGATGCGGTCTCTCCAGTAAATCCCTAATATTTTTTTGTAGCACCTCATTTCAAAGACCTTTAGTCTTTTTTTTCTTTTTTTAATCTCTTTCGGTAAATCACCATGTCTCACAACCGTACATCAATATGCTCCATACATATGTCTTGGCAAGTTGCTTGCGGAGCTTTAAGTTTATATTATTTGACTCATTTTTTTTGATTTTCTGTTAAACGCAAACTTTGCTTGGTATATGCGACAGTCAACTTCTCTTTTTGTTCTTTCATCCCAGGTAATCCAGCTTCTAAGGTACGCAAAATCTTTCTCGTTTTTCAAAGTTTCTCCTGACGTTAGTACATTTATTCGTTCCTCATTACGGGCCACAGTCATTACTTTGGTTGTGCTCATGTTTTATTTATTATTCAATACATGCTCCATGCATACAATAACATTTTCTGCATATTCCACTCAAAATCACCAAAAAGTGGATTTTTGTGGTTTATCTTTTAAAGTACATTTATTATTCTAGGGTTTATTAATACACAGTCCAGCGTGTACCCTTATATGTACTACAATTATAAATATTCATGTAGTGTGTATCAGTTAAATTTTAAAATAAAATCACAAAAATAAAACAAATGTTATTTATTTGTTTTTCGTAGTCCATAGTCTTTCTAAATTTTGCAAATTATACCTTCGATAAAAATCTAATTGACCGCTTTTGTGATTAACATTGAACCAGCGGAATTGTATGCAAATCCTAATTGCAAGGCTTGATAGAAGGCGTGATTAGAATTTCTGGCAATTAAACATTTCTGGATGGGAAGGGGCCGAGTTGTTTTATTTTCTGCCCGCGTTTCCATTACCACCTGATTATTGAGTTACTTTTCGTAATTCTTGTTCGTGGAAATTACGGGGGGGACAAGGAGACATTTTTAATTTTGGAAATGGAACAAATTCTCATAAATTTAATCCTACTCGATTTCCGAAATTAAGATTTCAGAGACTATATTTTGAGTCTATTCAATTTTTTTATAGATAAGAACTGGAACACCACAGCATGTCTTGAGGCGCAATAACTGTGGTCAATTACAGCACAGTACCAGGAATCAAACCCCGAACTTTCTGTGCGTAAATTAAATGTCTTAAACACTTTACCACGGAGGCCGCCAATTTATATACATTTATTACAACAGAGATGAAGAACATTCAAAATAAGTAATATATAAGTCTAGGCATTTACAGCCAGTGACAGGACAAAAACCCTGTAAATGCCTTGACTTTTATATTCCCTTCTTTAAAATATTATTTGTCTCTGTTGTGATATAGTATAAGGTTTCACAGTTTAAAAAATTAAAGCATTAAAGTAGGATTTAAAATCATACGATTTTTAAAGGGTACTCTGAAACAAAGTTATCTTAATCTTCAACCCCGAAAAGATAACTCCGCCTCTTGGTGTAGTAGTTAGCATATTTGCCTGCCATTTGCGTTTGCCAACTATGCTTGAAGTCCCAGGTTCCGTTACTGGCAGGTTCAACGTGAAATGTTTATTTTAATAGTAATTCGCTTTAAGAAATGTAAGATGGCCGCCTTACCCTCATGTAACGGACGATCGAAATACGATGCATTATTAATGTACCAATGCAGTGCCTTATGCACTAATGTGCAGAAAGAAAAATGATGAAATAATGATGACATGCGCCGTTTTTACGAAAAAAATATTGTAAATAAGTACTTCGACTCACAAGTTGTTTGCACTGGCGACACCCAGCTACATTATCTATGGAAAAATTCGAATGCTCAAGAAAAGATGGTAATTTCTTTTCTTTTCTGGTGGCCCGTAAAAACACGCATAGATTCTCGTACCCCGTGATCTGAAGAAATAAACACTATTTTGGTTTTAAAGGATCCAATGTGGAGAGAAATTTAAATTGTATTAAAAGTTGGATTCATCTTATGTATTGACTGGATCGATTTGGTTGGTGAACGGGAACTTTGGGTGATAATAGCTTAGGTAATTTATTATGGCGTATCTGTTTTTATTTTGGCGGCCTCCGTGGTGTAGTGGTCAAGACGCTTGACTCACGCACGGAAGGTTCCGGGTTCGATTCCCGGTGAGAACACAAAAATTTTTTCACATTCCAATATACAGGACCAACCTGCCAATGGTTATGCCTGTTGGAAGGGCTATCTCTATGTTGAACAATATCACTTTGGACATTGACATTTTTCACGTCTTTGAGGGAGTTTTTCGTTACAAGATTCTCTTACTTTTTTAACATATTATTCTTTGGATATGTATACTAATGTGTTTTTTTTACATATACCTAATTTTACCTAATTATTTCTATATGTATGAATTAAGATATTTTATTTTGTAATGTACATATATATGAATAAATAAATGATTAATAAATGATAAATGATAAAAAATTAAAATGAGATTTTTCTCAAGCCTGGGTGCTCTGTGATGTAATTCACCACTGTAATTAGGCCTCCTGGCCTGTTGTGGTGCAAAAAAAAAAAACATTATGCGTAAAGTGATCAGTCTTACGTTTCAGGTGTCATTTCAAAAACAATAAAATATCCATGTGTACTTTATAACCAACATTTAAAGCAAAGTATGCCAGAAATCGCCCCCAGGACCTCTAGCATTTAAAGCATGGATTCTTTTCACTAGGCTTGGCACGGACATTTATATTGGTTATGCTCCACGTTAACTCTTTGATCCCTGAACATTTGCATTTTGAATAATATTACTAAGAGATTGAAAAAATCATACATTTGATTTTTTTTAACTTTAAAAATAACGGTGGTACTTATTTAAACCGTCGGCGTCGTATCGGGGAATTGCAATATAAAAGTTGTTATTGTTCCAATACGATATATTTATAAAAATAAATGAAAAACCTAAAAAATATTCGAAAAAAAAAGAACTTACATGCTATCAAAATAATTATAATAAAATAAGCCAAGTGGTTTAATGGTCAGCACGTTTGCCTACCACGCAAGAGGTCTCGAACTCAATTTCCAACATGGTTGACATGAATGATTTATTTTAAAGGGTGTTTTCACAATATAATATTTCATAGACCCTGGACTGGTACCTGAAGCGTAAGAATGATCATCTCGCCTTCATGTAACAAAAGTTTACAAGAAACGGTGCAATTGGTGTACCAATGCACTGCCTTATGCACCATTTGGTTTGGAAATGGAATAATGATGTTAAATAAATGTGACAAAATGTAAATTAATTAATTAATTTTACACTTTGATAAATTTTTACCATCAGGGCGGCAAAGGGTTAACGTTTTGCAAAAAGTGACTTTCCGCTCGATGTTTTATGTTTTTTTTCTATTTATATTCCGTCAAATTATTATTTATTTTGCGTGTAATGAAATACACTCTTGTGACATATGCCGTGTCCAATTAAAGTCATCGAAAGGGGCTACAACCCTTATTTCCGCCCTCTTCCCCATCGGCTCCCCCGGAACCTCCAGCAGGGAGCAACTAAAAATGCTGCGTAGAAGCGTTGCAAGGCAACCAACAAGTAATCTTGGGGTGAATTCTCCACCTTTGTGATATAGTGTTGACCCCGAAACTCATTCGTACACACAACACATAGAAATTGAACCTCATTCGTATCCCACACTACGATAAATCTCTTTGAAATTATTTATGAATGGCCCAATTCATATTACAATGGCGTTCAATTTCAGATTTGCTCGAAAGTTTTAATTCAACTCCTCCATAATTTATTTCTACGAATAAGTAGCATTATTCCGTAAAACATCATCATCATTCTCTTTCCGCACCTAATGGTGTATAGGGAACTGCAATCGCATCTTATCTTGATCATTTTGTTATATGAAGGTCAGATGATCAGTCTTACGTTTTAGGTACCAGTACAGGGGCTATGAAATATTACAGTGTGAAAACACCCTTAAAAAAAATAATTCATATCAACCATGTCAGAAATCGAACCCGAGACCTCTTGCATGATAGGCAAACGCGCTGACCATTACACCACGAGGCCGACAAATGTGCAGTTTATTATTTAAGATTTTTTTTTTAAATATTTTTTTTTCTTACAGTAAAACATGTTAAAATATATATATATATTTATAAAATATATATTCATGATCATTTCCATTCCGATCCATAGGACACCGAATTGGTACATCAATCAGTCAAGAATGTCAGTTTTACGCTTCAGGTACCAGTCCAGGGACTTTGAAATATTCTAGTGTGAAAACACCTTTTTTTATAAATATTTCAAATCAATCGTGTCGGGAATAGAACCCGACAACTCTTGCTTGATAGGAAAACGCGCTGACCACTATAACACGACGCTGACAAAAGGTGAACATATTGTTTAATGTGGCCACTTAAACCGGCCAGTGACATGTCATAAGACCTGAAAATGCCTAGACTTTCATATTTCCTTCTGAAAAATGATTTCGCTCTCTGTGGCAACAAATTCATACCCTAATAACCCCTTAGAGAGTACATCCAGCCCGTCTACAAATATTTGGACATACTCAATCATAGTTACTTAAAATTTAATTTACTAATTAACTTGACTTATCTAAAAATCTTTTTTTTTTGAGTTATGACTCTATTTTATCGGAAATGCGATATATTGCTATGATTACACTAAATGCTACGTTGATTTAACTTTGTGCTACCCATAGAATAAAAAGGCCTGAAGGAGCGTTGAATCGTATTTGAATACATCGGACTGTGTCCAATAATTCCCTCACTATGCCCTACTTTCGCCGCGTGCATTCGTGAGTCGTAGCGTAAAGTTGATGGGAAAAAAATCATAACACAAATGTAAGGTAAAATTTAAAGCAATCTGTTAATTTCACAAAAATTTTATTGTGCACTGCACGCGGAAATATTGATTGACACAACAGAGTAAATAAGTAAAGGGTCATTTAATAAGGGTGCGTCTGACAATTATTATACATTATGTGTACATTATGATGTTTCGAAAATAATGTCGGTCAAATGTTCACCACAGAGTTGTTTAATCCGAGATTCAATTTTCATTAATTCTCTCATTAGATGAGCAAAGAAGGGTAAAAAAAAATTACTACCCTGGCAACACTAACGAAATTTCCATTTTGTTTCTTCGACAAACTGACATTCATTTGCTAATTACACATGAAATGTGATTGCATCCTGTTTCTTTAAGATCCTAGCAGTATTTCTACACTTTAAAAGGACACAACACAGGATAGTTGAATTCAAATCAGGAGTTGTGTACTGAGCAACGTCTACTAAGAAACTAATGGGTCAAAACGTAAACCTACTCATTTATGAGTAGTTAAGTTGCCTTCTGTTTGATGTGCGTGTGCGGTTTCTGGACTATTCTTAATTCTATGGTGTTTTCCTTACAAACATCAGCATTTATTTTTAAAATTTGGAACAAAAACATTTTTTTAAATATATTATTGAGAATGATTTTTTATGTTTTGTTTTACTGTTTATTTCAACTAAAAAATACCACACATAATTAAACGTAGCTAAGCAAAAACCAGCCGGCCATAAAATAGTGAAACTGAGATATTAGCATCTTTGTGAAAAGAGTAAATAATCAAATGTACACAACATTTGGAATGTTTTTCACTTTGACAAATGATAAACAATGAATACATTAGTTTTTTTTATATTACAAACAAGAAACAAATCATTTATTTCACCAATTTTAATGTTTTCTTTAAGTACCGTAAAATTTTTCTTGTGATGTAGGTGCTTTTCCGATGCCACAACTCATTAAATTTAAAAAAAATGGCTTCTTTAGTCCGAATATAATTCCTGTTTTCCCCTTCCGAGGAGCCCGAGGAGCCCCGAGGAGCCTCTTACATTTTTATCTCTTTTTGATAGTAATTTTATGGCTATGAATTGGATTTGGAGTGGTGAAAATAATTATAACTGCTGTGAAAAACGATAGAGGTTAGGTTGTCGATGAGCTGAATTAGACTTGTTTAATTATTGTGAATTTTCATAGATATTTCAAAAGAAAAGGATAATTTATTTTGGAAACGAATAATAATTATTATTATTTAAATATGAAACATTTAAAATAGTATGTTCTCACTGGGGTAACCCATGCCGAAGATACTAAGAAAATTTACATATTTCAACAAACATATAGAACATTACATTTAACTGTTATTGCAAGTGGCCGTTAACCAGCCAATGATAATTTATAAGCCCTGTCGATGCCTAGACTTCTATATTTCCTTCTATAAAATATTCTTCATGTCAATATTAACTGATCCGTAGGAGGTTGAATCCAATCCTTGTTTACAGGAGTTTGGACAAACTCAAAACATTATTGACTTAGCAGTTGTTGACAAGTTTGTTTTTCTAATGAGAAGACAATGAGTAAAATGGTCCGTCATTAGCGATAAAAGTACTATTTTTATACACTGTTAAATTCACATCCATAGATTACAATATTTCATTGACCCTGGATAGGCACTTGAAGCTTAAGCCGGATTACCTTATCTTCCATGTATAGGGAAATAAGTATGATGATCAATAATTTAATATCCATATTTCTTCAAATTTTGTGCGTTAAATGCTTGTTTACTTAAAAACAATAATTCAATAATACTACTTTTGTATTTCCTTCTCATATACAATCTTTACATCTCTATTGATTGGAAGATCGATCATTTATCATTAATTCAACGGATGTCTGTTCACATTTTCAGAAAGGTAGTAGTTCGTAACTGAAGCGTAAGATTGATCCTTTTCCTTAATGTAATCTAGGATTAATCAATTCATTAATCATAGGCATAATTGGGTGTCTATTTACCATTGACATGTATGCGTACATTTATACTTAGTCCTGTAATGTTTAGCTTATATACTAACAAGGATTCCAATTAAGTGCTGCAGGTGTATCGTGTACTGTATACATTACATAATATTGTATATGTATTTGTACAATATTATGTATTACAAGCATACGAGAATTGCGTTGTGCGTAATTCGCCTTTAGATCAATATAATAGAACTGCGCACGTAAGGTAAGTACTTAAGATAGCTATCCACTTCTCAAACTTTAAGTACAAAAATATATGCACTTTAAACGGCTGATTGCTAAAAGAAATATATTTTAGTTAACCGAAAAACAGACTTGTCAAATTAGTCCAAAAAAATATACATAAATACATTTTAGCTCTTTTTAATGGGTAAACAGAGCTTGCACATATTAACTTGTAAAAAAATATCAGTACCACAGATGCACAAAGTAATTTGTCGTGTATGTTTGCTTAAGCAACCAACTATTATTATAACTAGAAGCGTAATATAAATAAATTAATGCCATGACACGGGTTGTTTACAGTGAGGTTTCTATAAAAAAAAAAGTGGTTACGCCACATAGACTATATGTATTTGTTTATTGTATATTGCACATTTACAAGATTGCGGCGTTTATTTATTTTCTACTGTGGGTACCATATTCCAGCCAGAATAACAAACAAACTGTCACCGAGTGCAATAATTTGTTTTAGCAATCAAAAATCCACTGTGTAGTGTTATCGTATATAAATAATCTAGAAACCACAACAAGTGCCTTGCTGACTACAAAATCTGATCCTGACTGCCGCGAGAAAAGTTCCGAATCAATGAGGTGCCAAGAACTCCAAAACAAATTAAATAGTTGCATTCATTTGTATTTGGGTTCAGTCGCAAATATTGTTAAAATATCGCAAATCCGCGAACCAGTAATTTGAGCGTCCATCAGCTTTTGGCTGGTGGCGTGATGAAAAAGTATTGTGGAAAACAAGAAAATAAATTAAACTGTAACAACAAAAAAACAGACAAGTTTATTTGTACATCATTGTAATTAAGAATATATTAATAACTGGTTAAAAAATATAATAATCAAACGAGCGAAACATTACGCTTTCTTAAAAAAATAATCTTACTCTTGTTAATTAAATTGTCACTGGGTTTTCTAAGGAAAGACACATTTAAAAAAATCCCAAACCGTTTGAATATCTCTGAATTTTCCACCCTTCCTCCTTCCATTCCCTTCGGGGATAATACAGGGTACGTATGCAAGTAGGCGATTCATGCACCCTTAGATCATTGAACTCTTCGCCTACTGCGTAGTTAGAGTGGCACGCGCTAATACCACTCCCCCTACCCCCGAATATTGCACCCATTCATCCCTTTGCTTGAATGAGATGAAGAAGAATGATTTATGTGAAAGAATATATTTTTCTGTTCTCTGCTCCAAGATTTTTAATAAAACATCCTTCTTTTGCACGATGCGATGCAAGCCTTATTAATTTATATTTGGGCAACTGACAAGGGCGAAAGTTTGACTGTTATGATTGCTCCTAAAAAAATGTATTGTGAAATACTTACACAAAGTTCGTATTACATGAGTCAGAAAATAATACAAGATCTTTATGATTCGCTTTATTGTGAATTCCTTTTGATAAATTATATTGTGATGTAGTGTGTAACTTTGAGTAATAAATATTTCAAATCTTTTCCTTAATTAGCTTTATAAATTCGCACTCACAAATCAATATTATGTAATCTGATACTTTTTCGCATAATAAAACCGCCATACCTTGAAATTTTTAAACTCGTCTTTACAAACATACAAATGTCTACAAACATTGCATTGGAAATCCCGAAGTCGTTGATTGATATATTTATTTGGGCTCAATGATAGTAAACAAAGGAGGTGGGTTGCTTAAATTGAGAGACTAAATGCCATTGAACGCTCGTCGATGGAGAAATTGAAAAAGGTTTGGCAACAACGCAGTTTCGCCAAGTCTACCAAAATAAAAATGGTCAAAACCCTAATTTTTCCTATGTCTTTGTATGCCGCAGAAAAACGTACGAAACAGAAAAAGTACGAAAAAGATGGACGCTTTTGAAAAGTTGTGGTGCTGGTGTAGAATGCTGTGGATACCAAGGATAGCCCATAGGACTAATGCCTCTATAATCCAAGAACTGGGTATTGAACATTGTTTTTCTTCCACTGTACAAATCCGTGTTCCCAGGTACACTGCCCACGTTACAAGACGAAGAGATAATATGGGAAGATGAATGGTACAAGAACTAGAAGAGGGAACTTAATTTTGCAGAAGATGTTCCACCAGATGAACAGACTTGGTACCAGAAGCGACTGGCGCCCCTCTTCAGGAGGCCTCCAGAAGCGCTGAGGATAGAAGCGGATGGAGGAGGATTGTAACGACGTGCTTTTCTCTTGCTAATGGACTACGACTGCTCTGCCAAGAGCAAACGACTAAGGAGAATAAGAAGTTTACAAACAAATCCTTTCGAGATCAAATCCAAAGTATTTTGTAAAAAATGTAATGGCTATGACGCTTGACTCACGCATCGAAGGTTCGGGTTCGATTTTCGACAGAACACGGAAATTAAATGTATTATTGACTAAATTGGCATTAACTTTGTGGAATTACATGATTAAATAGTAAATAAATAAAATATTTTGTTTTTACACCACTTGATCAAAAAGCACATCTAGTTTCAAAAAGCACAGATCCTTCAAGCTACATGTGTCATTATAAACATTTACAAATTAATGTGATTTATTTCAAGCCTGGGTGTTCTGTGCTTAACTACTGTAACTGGGCCTACTAGCCTCTAATGGTGCGAAAAAAAATACTTCAAAATTTAACTAAGCTGCAATTCATAAAATATTATACTCTTATAAATTTAGTACCCACATTTATTATTTTTGATTTTAAAGTAATTTTAATGTAATTTCATACTTTTTTTTTCCAACACTGTTTATTCATTTTCGTAGTCAAATATTTTTTGTGTAAAAAAAAAGACTGTTGTGTGATTTTTCGTGGGTTCATTTAAATCTAAATGTTGTATAATGCAACACATTTAGATTTTCAACAAACACAAACAAACCAAGACACCGTTTCCCCGTTCCGTTCGGGTAGGCAGATAATATACAACGCTTTATCACTCTGTCTCACATACAAATTTTGCTTCATCTACATTCATGCATCTTTTCATGCTCGCCCTCCAATTATTCCGACTTTTAATGACCGTTTTAAGTATTTATTAAATTCAATCACTTATTAAATTTTATTTTTTATAACTTTTTGTACATAAGGATAATTTGACATTTGCAAGATCATAACCAAATGGCAATTTTTTCCAACCAATAAATAAAATAAAAGTTTCATTTATATATTTCAAGTTACAAAACATGTTCAATAGAAAGTAAAACAAAAAACTAAAAATATAAAAAAAAATTATCAACTGTATTGGTAACAAATAACATTGAATCAATTTTATTACTTAATGGGAAAAATGAATAAAAGAGAAAACGAAAAGGAAGAGAGATTATGGAAGAAAGGGGAAATGTTTTTTAAGACGGGGTTTAACAGAGATACTGTAGAAACATCTTTGATAGTGGAAGAGAGATTCCACAGTCGAGCAGCATGAACACTATATGAGTTAGAAGAGAAAGAGGCTATGACATGTCTTTTTTAGTCTTCTTAATTTGTCTGAGAGAATTTTCCTCCTTGTTTTCTCAATTTCATTTATATTTTCTCCTCCCGTAACAAACTTTTTTTATTTTATTTTTTTATTAAACAATTTAAAATCTTCTTCCATTTATTTGAAATTCAGGGTAGTTTATAACTAGAAGTCGTATATTTTCTGGAATAAAATGTAAAACGGTCAATTTATAGGTGTATTCTGATACTGAAATAATTCCTGAAACAACTTTATCGTGCCTCAGGGGTAACATTAAATGGTAGACTGAAATGCGTAGTAATAATTATTATGTTTTGTAATAACATTAATATTATGCACGTTAATGTAATAAAATAATCATAAAGTGACCGAAAACCATTAGAAGTAATGAGAATTATATATCAGTTTAGTAAAAACATTACATTTACTTTATGTATTGATCGCATATCCGATAAAATAAAGTTGTAACTCAAAAAAGCAGAATTTTAAGTAGAGTTTTAAACTAACTAAACGCGTTATCTTAAAACCGTGTATTTTTATGGATATTTTTTGTTTTTCTTTGCATCCTATTAAATGATTTCCGTAAGTTTTATATATTAAGATTTTTCTTTTAAAATTCCATTACATTTTTTAAAGATAATATTGATGGAAATAAACAAATAAATAACGAAAACAGAATGTGAGAACGGCGCCGTTGAAAGTGTGTCAAACAGCCATAAACCGGGTAAATCGTACAGCTTTATAGAATAGTGTAATTTTTTTAGCAGCCGAGAGTTTCTTTTAATTAACTTTTAAAAACACTAAAACTTCTAAATTTGCTGCAAAAACTTTCTGTTGAGAAACATTTTTGAGGAGGGAATACGGAAGTTTAGATATTTACTGGGCTTATGACTTTCATCAGCTGGGTTAAGTGGCTACTTACACACAATCACCATTCTGTTCATGTTATGTTTAACCTTATCCTCGCTAAGCACCCAAAAATTACACATTATCCGAACGGGGGACCAATCGACCCCAGCGACTACGTTAGGAGAATAAAACGTTGGAAGTGTTTATGACCGTGCAATAATTTTTTCATGTTTTCACGTACACATATTTTACTCATTCGTGTATTTTATTCATATTTGTTTGTTTGCCAAATGCTTATGTACATAAAATGAAATTGACCCTTGTATTCTTAACGTCGTTTTTTGGTTTTAATATTTTTAAAAAAGCATATTTTTCAAAATTTAAAAACCAAAACAAGAAAATGCTTCTTTCTGTTAATTTTACGATTACACAAAATATAAGTACGGCAAATTCCCTTAACAATACTTGAGTTATCGAATTAAAATCGGTCTATTGGAAATTCGAATCCCCCCCTTCGGAGCGGCTAGGTTAAAAACATTACGTTAACTCACCCACATCGATAAAGGTTTTTAAAATTTTAACTTTTTGTTAATTTTCTCAAATATATTTTTTTTATCCATTTTACTTTTTTTTATTTTTTTATTTTTTATTTTTTATTTTTGTTATTTTGACATTTTACATAAGAGGTAAAACAGATAATTACATCGCAATTAAATGATATTAATAATAAAAATTTCAACAAAAAAATCACACAAAGGCATGGCCTGTTCGTGGGTATAAAAAAAAAATGTTAGTGAATTTTTGCTCATATAATAAATAGACAGTTACAATATTTTTGTGTAACATAAGAAAAAGAAAATAAAATTTTCTGTTAAAGATTTTATGGTATTTTTATTACAGTAATTCAGTCATTCATAATGATCGATCTCTATCCAGACGAGTGAAGACTACATACGAGTGTTTTCGATTCGATAAATTGGAGAAAATTTGAAAAATAAAATCGACTGGAGATAATTACACTGCGTGGTGTAATTGTTGACAGGGGGGATAAAAAAAAGTTTTAAAGGTGGTTCTACACTGTAATATTTTACTGTCCCTGGACTGGCAACTGACGCCTAAGACTGATCACCTTAACCTCACCTTCCATGTTAGAAAAAATACCCAGATACTCTAAATTTAGAGTGCCAAATCAATGCGCTATGCATAACTGTATACGAAAAGGGAAATAATTGTTTTTTTTTTTTTAATAAATATTTCAAATGAATTTGCATACTTTTGTTGCATAATTCATACTTCAACTTTGTGTTTAAAATTTTGAATAAATGTTAGTGAAATTCGTAACACTTATCGGCTTTTCATATGCCCGAGTACACTGTGGTGTCAGCTTCTAATAGCATGTATCCTATCAGCACATTGGTTTTATTTTTTTGTGCAACTTCTCTCATGAACGTGTAGTGGAATTTGCATGTTAGTGTAATTAGTGTCTTGACGAAAATACTACCACTACTTAAAACCGATGAATATAGAAAAGTCAAAAAGTGGTTATTTAGCCCCCATTTTATTTAAAGCCAAACCGAGGAAAATAAAATATATTTGTTTTAGTTTTTCTCCGTTTTCTCCATCCTAATATATTTTCTTATTCTAATCTAATACTGCAAAATAAACATACAAATAACTGTAACTATTTAATGTATTTATGTGGATATCTGTCATTGGTTTTGTTCTCTGTATATTTTATTTGTTATATTTTCGTTACATGTATTTCTTTTGATATCTCCAATAAAAAAAATTTTAAAAATATATATTAAATAAATACTAATTTTGAGGTAAAAAGAACGAATGAGAGTGTTTCTGTGCGAAACAAAAACATTTAAAAAACAACCAATTATACTTGTCAAATAGTTCTGTTTTAAACTTTTCGCGCTGATGTAAAATGTATATTTATTTATTTATGTATTTATTCATTCAAAACAACACTAGTTTAAATATTAATAAACTTATTAAGGCTTTTTAGGCTAGCCCGTGTCAAGCCACAATAAATAACAATAAAAATACGTAGTAAAATTAATTAGATCAATTTATAATGACATAGAATAACAATCTATAAAAAAAGGTAAATGTAATAAATAATAAAATTCCAAAAAATACAATGCAAAAAAGATAATCAGAAATCATTTTTAAAATTTAAATTTTACAAATTAAGAATCACACATTATCAAATAAACAAAATAATGGTATTATTAGAATCAACAAAATAATAGTAAAATATAGTAGTATTTAAAAAAACAAAAAAGTATCATTGAAATCAGCAGAAAAAGAATATATAAATAAAAACATAATTAAAATGATAATTGTGATATGTTTGCTATTTATGAGTTCATGTAAATATTTACTACATTTAATGTAGATATGTTTTTTTATGATTTAAAATATAAGTGAAGGTAAACCTTACCTTCATCGTTTAATCTCCTTCCACAATCGTTACATTATTCTGAAGTCTGGAACTAAGAGCCTCCGTACACATATAACAATAAGCCCTCGAACGTACCCTGGTCGATCCTCGGGGCTGATAAGCATAATAGAAGGGAGACTACTGCAACTTCCTTATGTTGAAGTTCATACCGTTTCTGACAGGTGGTTTCCTGAGATAAGACCAAACTCCGCTAACCGTGTATTCAAATTGACGAAACGTTTGCAAATTTATTTTAGCTGGAACCATCCCAGAGAGTTTGAACACACCATAGATGCAACGTTTTCACAAAGATAGGCGTCAAACTTTGAGAAAAAGTTACGTCAAATTTATAATGAAAGCACTAACTTTGTGGTTATTCATTACACAATAAAGATTTAAACAAGAATATTTTGTTTGTCAACTACTTTTTATTTTAAAAAATACAATAGAGATTGAAAACTCTATAAGAAAGGAAATATGTCTTGTCTATGCGACGACTTTACACACTCTGTAACATTTACCAGTTTGCATGTTAAGACATCCATTTTTCTTTAATTTTTCTCTTTATTTTGCAGAAACCTTTATTGTTTTAAAAATATTCATTTGATTTTTTCGCATACTTGACAAAGCTTGGAAAAAAAAATTAATTGTTTATACTACTTTTTAAATCAGTTTATTTACATACAATATATTTTAATTCATGAATAATTTTCAAAATTATTCCACGATAAATAAATACGTTGTACTGGTAAGTAGTTAAATAAATAATTAGTTGTTTAAAAAACACCGTTTTTGTGTAAAAATTTTAAATAATATTATTTATTTCCTTTTTTTTGTAAAAATATAAATTATGTTAGTGTTTCACATCACGTAATAAAAGTCATTTTGACTGCAATAATGAGCACTTAAGTTTTATAATGACGTTTTTTATCATATATCTATAAATATTCTTCAAATTGTAATAAAACCAAAAAAAAATACAGTTTCCACAATAAAAATATTTTAAAATAAAGTATTGATATAATTTATTTTTTATTCTTGTTAAAATATCGTATCATTCTTAATTTATTTTTGTTTATTTTAATAAAATTAAAAAAAGGTTTTTAATTACTCAAGCATATTTCAAATTTTTCTCGGTCTCGTACCAAAATTTGGAAAAAAAATGGTTTTAAACGTAACGTGTCTTTATTAATTTGAAGAAAACAAATTTTTGTAAATATTTTTTTTATGTTTAGAATCGTGATTTTTAAAAACATTTAGGCTGTAGAAAAAGTTTTTTGTATTTTTTTGACAGATATGTACTGTTAAAATATCTCAAAATTACTTATTAAAAATAAGGAGAAAATACATTATACTATCGTCATTGTTATCATTTCACTATCTGAACCCAATAGTGCATAGGGCATTACATTGGTGCTCTAGTTGCAGAGTGTTGGATCATTTTTATTGTATATAGTATATATGTCTCGCACTTTAGGCGCATGCCTTGGAGTAATAATTTGATTAGCCCTTATTTCATTATATTATACATTTGTCAGAAGCCATTTGGAATACGCCTCTCAGATATGGAATCCCCAGTATGCCATATATATAAGTAGATTAGAAAATATTCAAAACAAATTTATAAAGTACCTTAAATACAAAACCGGTATTTCTTATGTATCTACTCTCACTGCCTCCACCTTCCATGGAATCATTTCTCTACAATACCGCAGAGTGTGTGCGGACCAACTACTGCTTTACAAAATTGTGACAGGAATGGTTGACTGTACAGAGCTGCTTGGTTTAATAACAATACATGTGCCAGCCAGGATTTGTAGACGGTACCACCTGTTTCATGTACCAACAAGTAAAACATCGTATGTTAAAAATGCTTTTTTTCGTAGGACTTTTTCAATGTACAATACAAAATTTAAAAATATAGATTATACAGACATCACTCTGTCAGATTTAAAATTTAAACTAAAAATGTATTATGTAACTTAGTAGACATTATAATAATAAATATGTACATCTCCCCCCCCCCCCCCTCCTTATCCTCTCTTCAAGCATTTTTGTCCTTATCCCGCCCAATTTACAGTAACTTAATGTTCTTAAAATTAATATTTAAAAAATCTTTGATTATTGAGTACTTGAAAATAACATTTTTATATGTATAAATTGTATGTATTTATTTGATATGTAATATATATATTCTTTACTAACTTTGTATACTATGTGGAAATCTGTTATTGGTTCTGAGTTTATACACTATATCTGTTTGTTTACTAAAAATATGTATGTAGAACTGTTGATTTCCCTAATAAAATAAAAATAAATAAAAAAACCATTTTTAAAACCAATACTCCTCGTCCATTCTACCAGAAATCGAACCCGGATCTCAAGTATGGCAGGAAAACATGCTGATTGCTTGTGGAATGACCCGAGCAAGATTGGAATCCAATTTTTTTTATTTTGATTTTTTTTTGTAGCATTTTAATTTAATTTAAATAAAACGGCATATCTACTTAACTTAAATCTTAATTTTCAGGCTTGACAAACTGAGCTTATTATATTTAATTTAATATTAAGGCCATAGTCTGATAAAAAGTAGGGAGACCATTCAATTTTACAATTAAACGCCGTTTTTTCAAAATGGCACCATTATATATGAAGTAAATAATCAATAGATAATAACATTTTTTTTTCTAGGGTATTAGAAAAATTGTTTTTTTGTTTATCAATATTGGCATGATGTTAAAACAATGCAACTGCGTTTAAAAACGGCTAAATCTTATGATTTTTTTTCACTTTTTATCAGACTTTAGCCTGAAAGTTCGTTACTATGAACAGTTTGTGAAGCAGAAATATTATTAACTAAATTACCTTTAAGATATTCTTGCATTTCAAACAATTCGAGTAAAGTTGAAATGCGTTACTCCATCCGACATTAGTAAAAGCTCTCGAGAAGACAGCGCGCCATGAACTGCTGTGCGCCACGCCAACTAATTGAATTTCCTTAATGTTCCTACTTGCATACGACAAACAGGGGCTCGAAGGAAAACTGCAAATTACTGTTGTTACATATAACATGTGTGGGTGAGTGGCATTGAATAAAACAACGGATGTACCGGAAGAAGAGGCACAGCATCACTTGAAGACGCCGCTTTTATAATCTAAAAAAATAGTGATCCCGAGGCGACGACTGCGTGTCACAGACTCACGGATCCTAGGTCCGAGGCTCGAACCTCTCTACTTAAACTTGCTTCCCATGTTTTTATAGCGAATTATTTACAACTCATTGAAAATAGCCAGTCTCCTTCAGCCAGCGTCTTCAAGGTGCGGATTTTGATCTCTTGAACACGTGCTGAGGATGCCTTGGGAGAGCTTTAACCCATGTTGTCTTTTTTTCTTTATTTCTGTCAGTTTTCTCGTCTTTAAAATCCGTTTTTCGGATTTATTCGGTGGAAATAAGAGACGTGTGATTGATGAGGAGCCAAAAGTGCTATCTGATAACAAGGTCTCCTAGAGCCATCTAGTTATGTCCAAATGCTCTACATAGGAGCGGATGTAAAAAAAAGAATACACTTTCCCAAATATTTGGACTTATGCAAAAGATTTATTATTTTATTTAAGATCGAGTTGATAGTGTCATGGACTTTGGATCAGAAATGCCGTTATTTGAACCACACTTTCCATAAACTTGTTTTCTATATTTGAACACAGCTATTTACTACTAAAAGAAAATGACACAGAATTGAATTACTTGACTAAACCATAAGAACGCAAACATTACTTTTAAAAAATAACCTTGAACAATTATTATTGTGGTTATTTATAAAAAACAATCACATTTTCAAATACTAAAATAATCAACCCTACATTAGACCGTCTGACGATGACCAGTCATCAAAATGTACACAAATGTACTTAAATAAGTTATGTTTTTTTATTCAATGGTAGGAGGGTGCCTAAGAGTCGAGTGCCTTGAGCCGAGGTGTGATAGCTGCACGCAAATATTATCACGGTAATGGAGCAAGGCCTAAGCTATACTGGCATAATATTATATAGCGCAAACATCGTCTTGAAAGAATTACCAAATAATTAACATGAGTGACGTTTGTCACGAATTTAATTAGCGTGCGGAGTGTTTGTAGTAATGTAATTAAAATACCATTAAATTGTATATATTAAGCGGTGTAAGAGAAAATATTTAAGTAGGCTCTAAATATATATTTTATGTGTAAATGAGACACATTAAACTACGAGACGTACTTATCCTTATAAAGTTTATATTTGAAGCACTAACTTTGTGCTTATTCATTTTAATAAAATAAATAAAACAACTTTGTTTATAACCACTAATTTTTATTTTCCACCGACCGGTTTCAAAGCAAACAAGCTTCTTCGTCAAAGTTTACGTAACTAATGAATTAATTCCTTTCTTATTTTACATATAAAACTTCGAGCTGAACCATGCCAATACATCTTCATCCTTTATTATTTAAGTGGCGAAGAGATCTATAAAGGATTCCAAGTTGTGTGACGAATTGACTAATCTACGCATTCTTGACATTTGGGCATAAAAACAAAAGTTACTCTTAGAAGATTTAATAAATAAGATTTTGACTTCTGGTGACATGGTTGGAACATTAAAATTAATTTATTTCAAATTCTGACAAAGCCTGTGGACATAAACAAGTCGGTAAGTCTTCATTTGTTGCAACAGCGAGGGAAAACCTTTTTTGAGAAGTCTAGGCATTTACAGGGCTTATGAAATGTTTTTGGCTGGTTAAAGTGGCCACTTTATTCACTGGAAAGACGAAATCCAGCCAGTCTGCAAACATTTGGACCTGCTAAAAACATTGTTGATACTAACTGGTAAAAAAAAGAATTACAAAAATTGAACAATTGTAGTCAGACGTTGCCTAGTAGGTGAATTGGTTCAGCCGTCTGAATCTCACGCACATGATAAAGGTTTCAGCTTTTTTACTTCAAAAAAGCCAAAAGATGGAAGAGTTAATTAAACGTGGATGTTTAAACATGGACAAAATTGTGAATATTACACAGTGTCTGAAGTGACCACTTAAACAAGCCAATGAGAGATCATCAGCCCTGTAAATGCCTAGACTTCTATATTCCTTTCTCAAAAAATGTTTTTCTCACTCTGTTGCAACAAATTTAGATCTTGATAACTCCCTAGGGAGGAAGTCATTTGGACATACTCAAAACATTGTTGAAGTCGATAAGTGACTATACACAATGTTTAAGGGCCAGACCCTGAAACTTCAGAGGAGCGGTCCTTATTCGAAACTTTAAAATAATCCTTATCATTTTTTTATAGAACGTGAGTCTCTTCCACAACCCAATCGCTTCTCAATTGCAATTTTAATTTAGTAGGGGAGGGGTAAGGGCTTTAAATTGTTTTATAGAAATGAAAGATTTACTCCATTTTCAAATTTGAAAAAAAAAAAAAAAAAAATTACTAGGATTTGAAAATATGTTTAGCATTATGAATGTTTCTCTGAAGTTTTACTGTCTGGCCCTGAAACACCGCGTATTTAAATATTTACTCACATGTTATGAAATTTTTGACTGCAAATTTTATGCTTTAAATATTAATCTTTACGCTGTTTAAGTCAGAATCAATAATGATGATGAT
Organism: Micrasema longulum; assembly: GCF_059751315.1. Lineage (NCBI taxonomy): Eukaryota > Metazoa > Arthropoda > Insecta > Trichoptera > Brachycentridae > Micrasema > Micrasema longulum. The sequence continues at coordinate 77,224 of NW_028279392.1, read as the reverse complement.
ATGATGTAATGATGACATTCACTGATGCAAATGTGTTATGATGGGTCGTTATTTTTAAGTGGAATTAAAACTCCTTTAGGCATCATATGAAGTACGTATTTATTGATTAGTTTATTTACACAACCTCCTCTCTGAGGGCTTTTAGCAAAGTACCACCATGTCTCTAAATATATTTGAAAGTTCACAGCAATTGGTCAGGGAGTGATCCTTAGTAATTGCGTAATTACGTCTCTTAATCCTTGATATAGGGAACTAAACTATTTCAATCCGGTATTATCCTGGTGCTGATCCTTTCCGGTTTAACTCCCATTAAATATGTTTCACTCACCAATTTTCTGCGTGTCCGGGCGGATGACGAATACGGATATGTGTGTTAAATTGACTCGAGTGTAGATAAGTCCACCTTGTAGTGTATTGGGTATTTTTTTCACCTACTTCGCTTCATGCTTGAGATCTTTGGTTCGATTCCTGACAAGATGAACATGCAATATTGGTTTATTAAGCGGTTCTTCACTGCAATATTTTTGTGTATATAAAATCTGTTGATAGATTATCCCGATTTGATATTAGTTCATTACAGTTATTTCGAATTATGTAAGTGATTTTAATTATATGCAGTGAGATTTGTTTATTACCGACTTTACCATAGTAATAATAATTTGTTATCAAAAAATTTAGAAATTTAAACGGCACGTATTCATGGAGAGGCTGTCGGCGTGGAAAACTGGAAAAAGAGGACAATCTGTCTATGGTCCCTGGTTCTAACGGGCTTCTCCTCTTTGTATCAGGAAGTCCAGTGACGATCCGTGAATTGACATAAAAAAACCGTTCCTCTATTATCGGTGGCGTCCGTTTACTCCCAACTGAAGGAATATCTCAATCAGATATAAAAAAAACTGTCTTTAAATTTTCTTCTAAATTCTTGGCAATCATGATGCGAATCTTCCTCATCAGGGAGGGTAACTTTTATTTTTTCCCCTCAATCCATCAGGGCATAAAATCTTCTTATCTGGTTATCCCTGATCACTGGAATACCCAGCATTTATCAGATTCTTTTCAAATTTAATGAAAAAATATTGTTTTTAATATTTTCGATTCCTCTTCTTGCTGCTGCGGATATCCTAATCGATTTTCTGAACACATCCTGTAATCTTCTCTTTTTTCCTCTCTCTATGAATATTGAATGGAGCTTCTCATTACTATCCGTGGCCCTGTTATAGGTCCTGTTGGATTAACAAACATGGTGACGTCAAGGCTTTTGAAATGCTTTTCAATCGTTTCGGCGAATTCATCATGTCCAATCAATATAATCCAAATCAGTAATGAATTCACTTCCCTTCTTTCGACAGTCTAATGAAGTGCATCTTATTAACTTTTGGATTATCTTCTTTTAGCACAAAAGTGCCAAGACTACCAGATTACAGAGAGTTTTCTCGGATAGTTTTTCTCGTTTGGAAATGAGCAACTTTTCTGTTTAGGCACCACGCGCCAAGGAGATTTTTGTTCTCGGATGCGTTGTGCGATATATGGTGGGTTGGTTGGTGGTTGCGTTTCGTGCGCTATTTAGGTACATAACTCATCTTAGAACTTGATATAGCAAATTGCATGTGATTATGGTCAGTTACATGTTATGTCCCCCCAATTTCCCATTTCTATTGGTTCAATTTATGAAGGTACGACAACTTTTTTTAAAAGAGTCATTGACACATTTCTGATCATGCGGTTACTAGAAAAGATCCCAGCAGAATGCTTGTACGTGGTTTTCCCATAATTTGAATTATTGAATGCCAAAATAACCACGTACGACTTTCGCTCAGATATATGTATGATGTCCTGGATGAACATATTAAGTTCTCCAAAACAAAAGCCATTTTCAGGAGAAGCTTACAAAATTGTATTTTGTCTAAGGAAAGAAAGCATTGTAGGAAACTACTGTGAGATATTGCATATATTTAAATAATACTATCGAGCATGTTGTCCAGATGTTTATGCAATATTTTTTAATTTTTATTTTTGGTTCTGTTTAATAATACGCATGTTTCCACTTTTTATTACGTTGTATACCAACTCAACACAGAGTTCTTGGACTCATAGAGTTAAGGAAACTTTCTTTTTTTTGTAATGTATGTAAATATGTTTTTGTATAAATGAATTGAAAAATTAGAAATTGTTCCTGAAAATGTAAGAAACCTTCCATTTTACAAAAAAGTTTCAGATTCGCTTCAATTGCAGTATCAATGCAGTACCTCATGCACCACTGTTTGCTCATAGGGGAATAATTATTATGATTGTTTTTTTGTTTTTACAAAACAAAAATTCATAACATTTTCATAAAATTTATGTCTTTAATGGAAGCACTAATCGTTAAGAAAAAATATAGTATGTAATATCATAAATACAAAAACAATACGTATAAAATCTATCGTTTAAAGACATGGCTCATGAATTTTGAAATAGGACTTCTTTTATTAAAAGAAAATGGACCAGTGAGAAAAATATATGAAAAAATTAATAACGGCGTTTTTACGAAAGAAGCTTTTAGCAAAGGAGATTATTTACTCACTCCATTAGGCACTTCTATTTTGTAAGGGTTCATATTACGTGATCACTAATAGTTATTTCCTAATTTTCATGATTTTTCGTATATTTTCATTAGAAATAAAAATACAACATTTATTTTTATACAACTTCATTTATAAGAAATACCAAAACGAATATATTATTCAAGATAATAATTTTGACAGCTGTTATTGATATTAAACTACAGAAATAAAAGAAAATTGATGCTCAAATTAAAAAAAAATGGAATAACTAGTGACCGGTTTAATCGCTTTTGCGACATCTTGGAGACGCAATTCATACGTTGACTTATATTTATTATTAATATACAGCTGATAAATTAGAAAATTAATACTGAGCGTCCTCTGGTTAGGATAGTCACCACCAACTCAGTCAGTTCTTAGATGGAGATAATAAATGCCGTTTGTCAGCACTAAACTAAGAAAAAATTAAGAAATTGGTCTTACGCTTTAAACCCAGACCATGAACTACGAAATATAAAAGTAAAATTTACGCTTTCAAATGAACAGTCCGCGGTCAAAATCACCTTTATTTATAAGTATGTCAAATATTTAACTTGATTTGTGGCAGTTTTTGCCGGATGTCACAATTATCTTCTAAAGTGTATTATCTCAAATTCATTTCCTTGAACGTAACTGTGTGTATCTATTCTAGGAAAATATTCTCCACCCTCGTCATCGACCTATGTATATTCCAAAATGTCATCAACGTTGTCCCATGAATACAATAATCTGTTGAAGACAAACGTCACACCCTCACAAAGTGAATACCCGTGTTGTCTACAGTTTACTGTAAATTAAATCACTTCTGTAGATGCGTTGACAGGCTGAGAAAGCGGAAGGGATGAGAAATATCACAATATACCAGCCTTTTGAAGGTAGCTCTAAATAAGGAGATTCTTAATTAATTTATTGATAAATATGAATCGTTTATCAAATGGCAACAGTTATGAATTTTTCGAATTCATTCATGCCATAATAACCCGAGCGACGACTAATAAATTACAATGTTTATTAAAAAAGCAATGTGAATTACTTGATTATGGTAACATGTTTGAAAAGAGTCAGAGTTATGGTATTTCTCAAAATAATGGAATTAATAATCGAAATTAACGTTGTTAGATCTACATAAAATACCATAATTAAAAACATACAAATTCTTCAAAATAAGGAGATGAGGATAATACTCAAAAGAAATATCTATTCTTGTGTAGAAATAATGCACAAAAATATTTGGTTTGCTCACAGTAAAGCAGCAAATTAAAAATAATGTATCAATTTTTATACATAAAATAATTAAAGAGATGAGATGATGGAAAACAATAATAAAATGAAACCAACAATGTCAAACATATGAAAGAAGGGATAAAAAAAAGGATAAGATTACCAATGAGGAGAAAAACAGAATGTCAAAACTCAGTGTACAAGAGATTGAAGCTGTACAATGAGTTACTCGAAGAAATAAAGGAGATAGAAAATATTAAAATATTTAAAATTAATTTGAAAAGATATGTTGTTGAGAAATGTTGGTGAAAATTGTAATGTCATTAAAAGTTTATATTAGTCCTTAAGATGTTATGAACTTACTTAATAAAACATAAACAAATAAAGAAAATAAATTTTGGACACCCGTTGATCGTGGGGAATACGTTCTGGACATGGCCGCAATAAGCAAAATTTCGCAATCAATTTATCAAGAAACTATATCGGGGCTTGACTGACAGAAAGCATTATAAGCCTAGATAATCGCGATAAGGCAAAGCATAAAATTTGAAATCAACATCTTGTACTTATATTTTAAAATATTTAAGAAAACTGTTTACTTAATGCATTCTGTCAGTACAAAGCCTTGATATTGGATACTTTTCAGCTGATTCAATGTCTGCTTAAGCCAATTTGCTAATCATTTTAATTCAATACAAAATTGGTCGTTTTGTAAACCAATAAAATACCTTTTTTAATTTTGTTTTTTCAAGATTTTCAATTTTGAATTTTTGTTTCACAATTGATCGCACTGCAAATGCAAGACTCAAACACTTTAAAATTCCTACCTACGACTGCAAATTTCACCACCGTTTTCTATCGCTTCGAATATTTTCAGATTCTTTTCTTATGTCACTCCATTGCGAAAAATATCGCGTTGTAACGAATCCGCACTTGTCGGGGTCGCGACCAACGGGAATTACCTGTAATATTTAATTGCTACCATTTTTTAGAACACAGTATGGTCATTTGAAAAAATGATAAGATACGATTTAAGCGTTCATATTGCAGTCGATGAAAGCAAAAGAGTTAAATTCAATTAAAATCGCTGTTAATAAAATTCACATTTAAAAAGTAACTCATTTTTTTTTTTTAATGCAAGCGAAACCAATAGAAAGACTTTCAGTTTTTTAAATGATTTTTAGATACAAGATAGAGTACTTTTACTGCAATCTGTAAAACAAATTAAAACAGCACATAACGAAAGATCGCACATTTCTCCCTAATGATGTTTATACTCTCCAAGAGAGTATATCGGACTTAAAAATTTTAAGTTCGAAGAAACAGTACTTTGGCGGATTTATTGCTAAAAGTAGAATCTTCCAGCCAACCAAATAACAGACGATTCAAAAGAAGAGTTGGTCAAGATTTTGTACCAAAAAACAAAAATATATATCAAAAGATACATACATGGTTATAAGTAATATCATCATCATCATCATCATCATCATCATCATCATCATCATTCGCTTTTCGCACGTATGGTGTATAGAGTACTGCACTGATATACCAATCGCAGCGTATCTTGATATTTTTGTTACATAAAGCTAAGATGATCAGTCTTACGCTTCAGACACCAGTCCAGGGACTATAAAATGTTCTGGTGAGAAAACATCCTTTGAAATAAATATTTCATATCAACCATGTCGGGAATCGAACCCGAGACCTTTTGCGTGGTAGGCAAACGCGCTGGCCATTACACCACGAGGCCGATATACTACGTAACATGCGTGAATTGTGTAGAAGTGCAATGCTCTTTCTACCATGAATTGCGGTTTTTAAAAAGAAGGTAAATATTTATGGTTTTAGAAAATATACAGTTTTAAGCTTCAACTTTATGGAACTCTGAATTTTGTGTACCTTTTTATTTGCGTTTTCAGCACGAGTTTCTTGGTGTTCATATTTTCAAATCCGATCATATTTTCATTCAATTTTTACAGTAAATTAGGTACGCTGTTATAAAAGTGGCGCATTCGGAGCGCCCGCGTGAGCTTTATAAGGTATATTCTTACACAGGCACCGTATTTTACGATTTCGGAGATCTAGATATCAGCACTCATCCAATATTCTGAAACTGATATTATAATAAAGTTTAAATTTAACAGAAAACTAGTTAAGTTTTACTATCGCGAGTAGATGGCGTTGCGAACGGTGAAAATTCAAATTGCTTCTAAGTTGGATGGTTCGGGACTGTAATGAAAATTTAACTAATTCATTTGCATAAACTGTTATCCGGTCCACGTTTCACTTTGATTGTACCGCCCACATAAAGGGTAGGTACATATGGACCGTAGTCCGGGGCTGGTTTCCTACGTCCGGCTCATATTTAGATAGGAAATTATATCTACATATTGTTTTATTCGATAAAGGAGAGGAAACGGCTCTAAATAAACGACTACTAGTAATAATAATAATTTGCCGGCATTTAACTATTATTTTTTACACCATAAAAAAAAAAATATTTCAAAAGAGATAGAAAATATTTTAGAGAATGAAACACGAAAGTCTGGGCCATACCGCGCAACTATAGAAGAACATTCCTCTCGGAATGCTTAAATTATTTTTTTAAAATCATTTAAAAAAACAAAAAATGTCTTTCCAAAACATAGTTAATCCTTAATTTATCGTACAAGCAGTCCCTCCACGCACCCCTACCCTTTTCCTACCCAGCCGCTTCCCTTGTCCGCGTCTGGTGCGTATCGCTTCGTTGGTCAAATACGTTTTTATCGAAAATAAAATTTGTCGGAGAGGGGTAGGGGGTTTGCGGAAGGGATGCTAGTCTGATAAATTAAGGACTTACTCCATTTTGAGATCTTAATTATGTTTTATTTTTTTTTAATTATGTTTGGGAAAAAAAAGATTTTTTTAAAGCTTACCATAAGAAATGTTTCTCTGAAGTTTCGCTGTCTGGCCCTAAAAAAAACATGTATATGGAGCTGAAGACATGTCATCGGCTGATTCAAATAGTCATTTTATATACCGACAAACAAACACACTTACAAACCATCACGCCGTTTCTTTGTAAAAATAAGCAGAGAGGATAGAACGCTATATCACTCTGTCTTTGCATACAGACCTCGCTTCTTCTTCATTCATACATCTTCTCATACACGCACGCTGATTATTCCTACTCTTGACATGTCCATCTTCAAGTAGTTGATGGACTTGATCGTCCAATGTCTTTCTTGGTCTTCCTCGTTTTCTACATTTATCAACATTCGCATCGTAGATCCTTTTAGCCGTTCTTTTGCTGCTCATTTGCTCTACATGTCCAAACTAACGCAGCACACCTTTTTTGATTCTGTCAATAATGCATGTCTCAGCCTTACATAGTTCACGGATCTCGACATTTGTGCACCTATCATGCATCGTTTTATCACACATTTGCCTGAAGGATCGCATTTTGACTGCATTTATCCATCCATCATAATTTTTCCAATTCCATACTTTGTTCTAAATTGTTGGCAATAGGACTCTTTTATATACTTTATTATGTTTTTTTATAGACAGTGTAACATTTAATATCCTCAACAATGTTTTGAGCTAGTTTAAATTTTTGTAGACAAGAACTGGACTCAACTCCTCAGAAAGTTGTAAATATTAACATATTGCAACAGAGATGAAGAACACTTTTGAAAATAGAATATCAACAGGGTATCTACAGGGCTTGTGACCTGTCATTGGCTGGTTTAAATAGCCACTTTACACACTGCAACATTTACCAATTTGCTTTAATTTAAATTTATTTGATAAATTGCGTCAAAGAAAAAAAAATCCTTTTCTAAATAGTATAAACATGTGCCGATAAAAGACTAAAGGAAACTTGGTACTTTGGTATTAAAGAAATCAATCCTTCGAGCACTGAACCCCATCAATGGAAAACTACCCCTGCTTAATACTTAAACCTTTTAAAGAGCCATTGGACCGAGTGCTTCTCTGAGAAGTTGCAAGGCAACCAGTGCAATAAAAGCCTCCAATATCGTCAATAAGGAAAAGCTAATGGAAACAGCTTTTTTATGCATCACTTTCTGACGGTATTCAAAAACTTTAAAATGTTTTACTTTTTTTTACGATTTCTTCTGATTTTTCAAAAATAGTCACCACTTCAGTGTATGTGAGTTAAATATACAGATACAACCTTTTCAATAAAGTGAGATCCCTAAGACGCCAGCGTTTATAAGCACATTTAAGATTCTACAGTTTAAAGCAATTTTTTGAATCCAAGAAAATAAATAATAGGGTTTTTATAATTTACACGAATGTTTCCAATTTCAGATCGTTTCTTAAAAGTTCCAAATAATTTGCGCCGTAAAAATGAGAACCAAGTTGTGGTAAAGTGAAATTTGAATCTGGGACATTTAATCAGTCAGTTCACTTCACTACATATTGAACCAGGTGGTTAAACACGCCCCATCGATATTTTTTCAGTAAATAATTATTATTTTGCTTTATTATAGGTTGCATACTTTCTGTGTAATAATAGGAATAGTGGTTAATATTCATAGAGGAATTGAAAAGAGGTATATTTGTTTGAGAACACTAGTTCTTATGTGGCTGTGGAGTAACAGGAGTCTACATAGAATACAAGACATGATTTATCTTTCTCGTTTATTTTAATGATGAAGTTGTTTTTTTTTTTGTAATCTTCAAGTTGAAATGTTCACACTGAATCCAAAATGTAAAATAAACCTAGCTGTGCAAAGAATAATTCCACGAATGAAAGTGATGCAAATACCACAATAAATCTGTTTTATTGTATAAGAAAGAGTACGAAAATAGAACTTATAACAAGCAAAGCAGACGCTGTTTTGTGGCCGGTGTTTATGTGAAAGACACAACAACAAAAGTGATTTTTTTTTAATCAGTCGGTTATTAGAAGAAAGCGGGAGTGTATGCTAGTAAAATGACTGGCATATTTATGATTTTTAATTTATTTTACTGAAATTATCCTTAGTTTCATTGAAGTTTTTTTTTCATAAATCAGGCAAAAGGATTTTTCTAGCACACACTTCTTAAAGTTTGGTAGGGCAACGTGTTTTCAATAAAAAAATAGTTACAAAATTAAAATTTACGTATACCTTTATTTGTATTTGGTGATGTCGTAAAATGTTCATAAACGTCTATAAATTTACATCATCGAGAATTTTGAAGACTGGTGAAATAGTTATGACAACATTTTTACAACCTTAAATTGTTGCTCAAGGGGCGGCCGCAATGAAGGCTGTATGACTTATATCGGTACATATAAATTAATTGATTTGGTGTGTTATAAAGCTCCAAACAAATTGTGTTTGATTTATCCGAATATTCTGGAGGTAATATTTAATCCTTTTTATACTGGTGGAACATGCCCCGTACACCGGGCGTATCGAACTAGCTCCCGCTATTTTGTAAATATTTTGTTAATATACCGTTCAATAAACTTTTTACAAAATAAAAATAACGGTTTCGAAAAAAATACAACAAAAATTTAACATTTTTTTTTAAAAACAGAAACATAATTTGGTTTACATAAGTAGAAAATGATTGTAAAAAATAAATGTTACGTCTGTCATAAGTACCAATATTTTCCTATTTAATTAAAAGGTGGGTCCTTAAATTATACAAAATATCAGTTACGAATGAAAGAAAATGGATGATATTTAAAAAAAGTATATTCTTAGGTGTCCTCGGCACGGGTAATCCCAGCGAGGTCACTTTATTTTATTATTAATCTCTGATTATAATGTTGGCCTCGTGATGTAATGGTCAGCGCGTTTGCCTACCATGCAAGAGGTCTCGGGTTCGATTCCCGACATGGTTGACATGAAATATTATTTTAAAGGGTGTTTTTACAATAAAATATTTCATAGTCTCTGACTGGAACCTGAAGCGTAAGACTGATCATCTTACCTTTACGCAACAAACAATATTAAGATACGCTGCGATTGGTGTACCAATACAGTGCCCTATGCACCATTAGGTGTGGAAAGGGAATGATGATGATTATAATGGAAAAACTACTACTACTACTACTACCATCACGCCATTTCCCCGTAGGGGTAGGCAGAGAGAATGGACCGCCACACACGTCTATCCTGGCATACAATCCTAGCCTCTTCCATATTCATACATCTTGTCATACATGCCCTTCGGTTCTGTCTGCTTTTGACATGACCGGACTTAAGATTTTGGTTTATCTGATCATGCCACGTCTTCCTTGGTCGTCCTCGTCTAACGTTGCCGTTCATTTTTGTCATATATACTTGTTTTACCATTCTCTCGTCGTCCATTCGTTCTACGTGACCAAACCATCTCAGAGACCCTTTTTTAATCTTATCAATTATACTTGTCTCAGATTTACACTATCGCCTGATTTCATCATTTGTAACCCTGTCATACATTGATTTCCCACACATTCGTCTAAGAGATCGCATTTCAACCGCGTTCACTTGGCTTTCATCCTTCCTCTGCCAGTTCCATGTTTCACTTCCAAACATAAGTATTGGGACTAAAACTCCGTTGTGCACTGCCAGTTTAGCTTCGATTGACATATTTTTATTAGAAATTACTGTGCTTAGTGCTCCGTTCATTTTGTTGCCCGCATTCACTCTTCTTTCAATATCTTTTCCTACTCTTCCATCTCTTAAAAACATGCTTCTCAGATACACAAATTCTTCTACTTGCTCGAAACATTCGTTGTTTACATTTATTAGGCAGTCAGTAACCTCACTATCCCTTTCAAATACCATCACTTTTGACTTACTTTCGTTCATCGCCAATTCGCTCTCCAGGCATATATCATACATTCTAGAGACTAATTGCTGCAAATCAGCCTTGCTGCTTGCTAACAGAACTGCATCACCAGCATACAACAAGCAGCTTACTGAAAAATTATATTTTTTCGCTCCAATACCCATACATCCTATCTCTTTCATACAGTTGTCCATGTATAGATAATGGAAAAAAAAAATAAAAAAATAACTTTAGTTTGGAAATTTCATTTTTATACAAAACTGTTATGAAAAGAGAAAAAAGTTTTCATTTGAAATAAACTTCAAATGATAAAGTAAAATATAATAATGTAAAAAAGTACGAAATTCTCAGAAAAAAATCTACTTTTACTTCATCACTGTTTGCAGTTTGATTTTCCACGAACGTAGTCTTACTACTCCGACAACCTGGGGTACGCATTAAACATTATATTATAAGCGTTTTCACCATAATCAGAATAGTAGATAGTAAGTCTAGTCCACAGATGATAGAAATTTGTAGATATCTCTCATCAGCATTTTTGAAGTTATACGTTGCAATTTTTGGCCCTCTTCTTGTGCGATGAAGGTTAGTTTTCAGCAACACCAGATGGAATATAAATATTGGTTATGATAACCATATTTTGAGTTTATTCAAATTTTTGTAGACAAGGACTGGATTCAACTTCCTGGGGAGTTGTTTATTATTGACATATTATAACAAAGATGAAGAACATTTTTGAGAAGGTAAAATAAAAGTCTTGGCATCTACAGAGCTTATGACTTGTCATTAGCCATTTAAACCAGCCAATAACAGGTCACAAGCCCTTTAGATGCCTAGACCTCTATATTAACTTCTCTTAAATTTTCTTCATCTCTGTTGTAATATGTTAATATTAACAACTCCCCAGGGAGTTGAATCCAGACCTTGTTTACAAAACTACAAAAATTGTGACAAACTGAAAACATTGTTGATAAATCCACCTGGTCCATGAAAATGTATAAATTAAAAAAAAAAAAAACATTTTTAGGCGTTGCCTAGTATCTAGGTGAAATAATTCAATTGTTTGAATCTCACCCCCATAAATAAAGGTTTCATCTAATTTATGATTTTCGGGCAGCCGTTAAAATAATAAAATGTTGTGATTATTGTGAAAAATTTGTATTTTTTCTTACAATCGTTCTGAAGTCAGATAAAAACATTATCTTTTAAAGATTTAGTTACAGAATTATGTTCTATGGTTTCTTATAAAGAATGTTAAATGTTATTAAATATTTGTATATAACCACTTGCAGACTTTTCTATGACTACCGGTTTAAGACGTAAGTTGGTTGTAATGGTTTTCATTACCAACATGCACTTTAGGTATAGTGGGTTTTGCAAGTTGGTTTAATTGAAAATATACTACAGTGGGTTTTGCATGTTGGTTTAATTGAAAACCATTACAACCCACTATACACGTCTTGAAACCGGTAGACACAGAAAATTCAGTAAGTGGTTATATACAAATATTTAATAACATTTACTCAAATGTTTGACCGCAAAGTTTATGTTTTAAATATTATAAAAAATGGTTCAAAACGCTCCCGACTACTCTACATTTTTTTCCTGTGTAATACGAGCTTAATAATCCATACTAATATTATAAATGCAAAAGTTTTTTTGTTTGCGTGTTTGTTTTTCCTTTACATCTTAACGGAGCACTATATTTATTCATTTTTTTTCTTAGGGACTTTCCATCCCAAAAATAAAAAATACACTTAAACAATAATGAAATATAATCACAATGAGCCACATTATTTGAAAATATGTTGGCGGTAAGGTGGGATGTCAAAAAAAATCAATTTTAAATAACTTATTTTTATTTCTATAATTGACAAGTTTTATCTATGGTTAGTTTGGTTTGGTTTTTGTTTTAGTAGGGAGATTTTAGATTTGTGAACAAAATAACGATGCTACGTTACCATGGACTAACGGATCATCGTATTTCTTACATGGCGATAGTAAGAATACCAAGTTACTTTCGTTCCCGATAAAATATACCATTTTATCGAGAAATTTCAATCTATTAATCAATTACCTAAAAAAAAATTCCTTTATACCACTTAAGCGAAACCGCGGGTTAAAGCAAATGATAAATAATAAGGAAACATATCTGACATAATTTACAGATTTTGATTACTTTTTAAAGAACTTCTTTTATATTATAAGTATAATTTTAACAGGCTTCCAGCTCTTTTAATCCGATGTGTGATTTCAAAGTGTGTTCGTATATAGGTAACCAAATATAATCTTGTGAAGGAGACGAACCGTAAAATCACGTAGACTTTTCCACACATGCAATTCCACCTTACAGGGTTAAGTTACAGTTTTCCTGTTGGCGTTAAAGGGAAGCTTTGGTGAGCAAATAGAATAATATACAAGGATGTAAAAATGACTATTTTTTCCAATATAAGTATTCCAATAAATACCTACTTAGTTCAAACATATTTTTTTTAATTATTACTCGTGTATCAAAAACCGTCCTAGTACCTAGTACTTGTCACAAACATTTTCCACTTCGATTTTCTTTCATGTTTTTGTACGTTTCCTCCATTGTTATTCGTATCCTTCATTGTTATTCTTTTTATTCAGATAACAAATATAAAAAAATACAATATTACTAGTCATTACAATTTTTATATTAATTAAATACATATATTTACTTTAACATTTCCCATCGTAATACTTTACGTATGAAAGAAAAAACATTTCTCGTGTACATAATAGGGTTAAGTATTTCACGACTTTAAAGCCTTAAAAGCGTGAAAAATTCATCACCACCGTTCCTTTTCCACATTTTATGAGGTGCATAGGGCATTGGTTTACCGATCGCAGCTTATCTTTATATATATTGTTAAATGACGGAAATGTGATCAGTCTTAAATTTCAGAAGCCAGTCCAGGTACTATGAAATATTAACGCGTAAACTCAACTTTAAAAAAATAAATTTCATAAAAATAACCATGCCGGGAATCGAACCCGAGACCTTTTGCGTGGTAGACAAATGCAATGACTACTACACTACGCGGCTAGTGACTTAAAAGTGTAAAAATTTAATTGAAAAAAATAGTATTAACCAAAAATTCAAAAAAACCAAATTATCGTATCTGATAAACTTTATCATTATTTTACTTTTTTTTTTAAATATCATAGGTATATATATATTATAAAGTAATGCTTAGTAGGAAAAGACCTATGGTAAGGCAGACTAACATATAATATGTTTATTTGTATATCTATATTTATATACACACATACGTGTGCACCCTTATAAACATTCATACACATACATACTAATAGATATGTATACATGCATATATACATACATATAATGTATGTATACAAATACATACATACATATTTACAATCGTTAACACGTACAAACATATTAAATAACGATAACAAACCATCACTCCGTTTTCCCATTAGGATAGGCAGAGACGATAGAAACCACCTCATTCTGTCTTTAGATACCTACCAACCTTGCATCTACAAAATTCATACATCATCTCAAGCACGCACGTAGATAATTTCAGCTTTTGATAAATCGAACTTCAAGAATTTGTTAGAATTAGTCATGTCATTCTTGATCTTCCTCTTTTCCTGCATTTCATTCTCATGATTATTTCAATTTTACGCTTACGTCTGGGACAGATAAATATTGGTGTGAACCTTGAGAACCTTGTCGGCTCCGTAGTGTAAGAGGTTTCTGGTTTGATTCCTGACACGGTTGACATGAAACATTTGTTTGAAATTGAGTTTTTATACTAGAATATTCCGTACTCTTTGGATTGGCATCTGAAGCGTTAGACTGGTCATCTCATCTTTATGTTACCAAAAAATAAAAACAAGAAATAGTGCAATTGGTGTACCAATGCAGTGCTTTAGGCATCATTGACCAAAAATGAAATAAAAGGTTATTCTTTCAAATGGATGCACATTTTTTAGTTCGTTTTCAATTAAATCCACCAAAAAGTAACCAAATCACATATCACAAAAAGTATTTACATCACGTGATATAAACGTTTGCCTCCCTCCGATCCGTGAACAAAAATGGCGCAATAATAAACAAGGGTAATGAAAAAGTTTTTGCCAGCAAATAGTAAATTCGCGCACGACTGTTTGAACACGAAGTAATAAAATTACCCTAAACCGCTCCAACTCTGTGCTCCGTTGCATTTCTACCAAACTGCATTTGAGAGCTGCCTGCGCCAAGAGTATAACCCAAACTACATCGCTTAAGAATTTGTCCCATGTCCGTGCGAAATAAAAAATAAATATCTTTGTGTGAAATAAAACCTGGGTAGAGGAAAATACCCATATTTCGTATAGTGTCTTAGTTTCGGATAGGGTGATAACTCTTACACCATTACCTGAATACCACTGTTAACTACTGGGGGTTAGGGCTTTCAGAGTTCATGCTTTTGGTAAAACAAAGAGTAATTTTAAATATACAAGTCTTGATAAAAAAGTAAATTGTTGCCGAGTACATGTTTAGTGATGTTCAGCGTAATAATGAAATTGTCGCTATCCTACTAGGGGAAGTGAAAGTTTCAAACTCCCCAAAACAAGAATTTAGGCAACATAAAGAACTTTATATGTTTAATGAATTGCCAAAAAAGATTAGGGATGCTGGGTCTATCGCATTGTTTTGTGGGATGACAATGACTTTGTTAAAAACAAATATCCATAAAGCTAGATTTAGTGTCATTGGTAAGCGTCTAGATATTATAGTAATGTTAAATTATTTTTATATATTTTTTTTTCATTATTTGAGGTTTTACTAAGTGTTAAAATTTTATTTTTACAAACATCTAAAATAAATTTCAGAGCTGTAGCCGCCACACTGCATGTGAGCATTGAATCTGCGTTCTAATTTTCTCGTGAAAATTTAGTTTTTACGATATGAACTTTAAACCAAGTTAAACAGCAAGTGATAAAACTGAATTCTTTATTTTATACTTTATCATATTGCTGTCATAGTTTATTTGCTGTGTCAAGTCGATTATACGTAAAAGTTTATGAGTATAGATTGACAAAAAATCTGGAAAATATTTTTGGTAATTTCCTATTTTCGGATAAACGCCCGTTCTTTATTTTGATACCTCAAATCGGTTGCAGTCAGAAAAACGATTTTAAAAAAATAACTACAAGTAAATTTTTCAGTTCTTTAGGTGAACAGCCCTTTTTGTATCAAAAATCAAAATTTAATTTTTAAACGGTTGAGTATGGTGTGCCTTAAATTATATGAAAAGAATACATATGAGGAATATTGGGCTAGGTGTAGTTTATGTTTTAAGTGGGGTCACGAGAAATTTACAAGATTAAACAAGAAAACCAAATTTATTGGCTCGGAATGACTGAAATAAAAGTTTTTCAATAATATTTTTCTCATTGGCTGCTTTTTCGACTTGTCCAATTTATCCGAAATAAAGCAACCATGGTATACGAAATAATTAATCTTTTTCTTTACCCTAGAAAAAGCAAGGTTTTGCAGCACAAAGATGTTTTTTTTATTGCGATGGATGTTCAATTTATTCGAATTAATCGAATGTTTAATGAAGTTATAGGTAATGTCAAATTGTAAATCATAAGTTTCATATTTGTTATTCTACGTCATAAAAATAAAATGGTATCCAAAATATTGACACATTTCTCTACTATCAAGTGAAAATCCTTAAAAAGGGGAGTGAAAATAAATCGGTATTATGTCCTAGGTTAGATTCCCGGCAAGATCAAGGTAAAATATGTGTTTATTTATTATCACTGCAATATTTCACCGTCTCTTGTCTGCATCTAAAGCGTAAGACTAATCATACTTCCATTATTTATCATCATTCTCCTTTTTACACAAAAGGTGTATAGGGCACTGCATTGTAAAACCAAACACAGAAGATTTTAGTAATCTTTTACACTGCACGTGCCAGTGCAGGAACAATGAAATATTACATTTTAAACAACATTTTAAATCAATATTTTACTTTCACTCTTCGAGGAATCAAACTTAGGTCCTCAAGAATGGTAGGCGAACGCGCCAAGCACTAGATAGCAAGGTGGACTTATTTCCACTTGCTTTTCATATTCAGGATTTTAACTATTCAGGAATTAAAAACATTCGTCCAGGGTTCTGGTTCTATTTCACATACAGAACTGGTATGTAGGTACTCGTATTAGGCACAAATGATCACTAAAACGCTACGATTAAAGATCCAACGCAGTTTCCTATTTACCACTGGGTGCGAATATCGGACATTTTTTGTTTATAAAATAGATCGAGCTGATATTGCATGGTATAGTAAACATATTCATAAGTTTGACAAAATTCAAACTCAAAAGATAGCCATTTTAGCACAAATCGGATGGAATCAGCACGTTATTACCTTTTTACCCGCATCTGAAATATTATTATGTTACAATTTCGTTTCGCAAGTTCGTTCGTTCGTCATATATCTTTCTTACTCTAACGCAATCAAAGTCGTATTTCACTCTCGTTTCTTATCATACAATACAAATGAATTTACAAAACGAATGAGTTATAGAATAAGGCCACTGATACTAAGCTACTATTGCGTTGCCCTCAACAAATCGAATAAAAGAGATATCAAATGACAATGCACCTGCAAAAAATTATGTGAGAAAGAGATATGCATATTTGCTTAGTTTAAATTTATCTGTCAGTTTTTATTTCGTTTAATTTATGTATTTATTTACGGATCAATAAACCTTTTATAAAATTATAATTATATCACTGAATAACATTTAATATAAATTAACATGATGTCGCGGGGTAATCGCTAAAACTATGTAACATAAAAAAATCAGCATTTGTGAGATACCCAAAAAAAACTATTTTTCTTACCCCTTCTAAGGATGCAACAAAATGACAAATCATGCATTAAAATCATCACAATATGATTGTCATGAATCACTACTACTACTTGTTTATTTGTAGCATCCGTGGAGGAAGATACGAACATGTGTTTCTAGTGAGTAACTCAAAAATGCTGATTTTGGAGTTACCTAGTTGGAATAATTACCCCACGATATGTACTTTTATTAAAATATATACACTTTTATATATATATATGTTGAATAAAGTATACATTACTAGAAAGCATCAATAAAAAATCTGTGGAAAATACGAATATTTACTTATATACTTAATAAATAGCTACCCAAATTAATCAAAATGATAGTAACGAAGAAGAAATAAGCTCCAGTTTAAAAGGAATGCTTAAATGTGAGGTTTTACTTCAAAACAACCGATATGAAAAAAAAATGGTTTGAAAAGAAAGAAGCACAAAATATTTTTTTTTTAACTTGAAAATTCTCATAAAGAAATCAGTATGTAGTAATAATTAATTAAATTAGTAATAAGTATACGAAGGGGAATAAAAAAAGTTATGAATATCTAAAAAAGCAATAAACTTACTTTGACTTCATAGTAAATAGTTATTTATTTATAAGTACCCGTAGAGCATTTATATTATGTTATTATTATTATTATTATTTTTTTTTATTTTTTTTTTTTTATATATATTTGGACCCCTGTATTTAGTAGCCTTACGTGTCATGTACAAGGCTAAGGTACTCGGAAAAAAAAGTTTTTGTTTGTCTTGGAAATGGGATGTTCGATCACTGATTTTGGTTTATTACCTTTATGAGTCCAATCACCATTGTTGCAAAATTCAAGAACAATGGCGCATGATGTTATGTTATGTTATTATTATTGTGCTTTAAATTAATATTTGTATTTATGATTAACGTTTTTTATAACGTCGCTATTATTAGTTTGCCGGAACCTAAAAGGAGAACTACAAACCGATTCAATTGAAATACTAAAATAAATGTTTCTGAGTTATACTACTCATGTCGACAGTGCCTCATTTGGTGTTTGTCCAAACCAAAAAAATCCGTATCGCGACTCCACCAAAATCGCGTAATTAAATTTAAACGAAATCCGCTATTTTGCATTGTATTAAAATGAAATGATTTGCTTTAACTGTTAGAATGAATCTACTCGAACTGTTTTTTGGTATTTGCACACTGGAAAAATTTATCGGAAAATTTTAATTAATGCGTATATAATTGTTTTGAATTGAAAATACATGTTTTTTTTTTTATTATTCCGTTTAATTTAATACCGTGAATCGTATTTGATTAAACTCCTTAAAACTCTTAAAAGACATTGAGCGATCGAAATTTGATCTGTTAGACGAACGCCTGGAAAATCAATGTACGACAATAATATGTTAGTATAGATCTTTTTGTTGTCCTAGCCTCGGAGTAGCGTAGGACTGAAATGCTTTCGCTATAACGATCGCAAACGTCAGGCACCACAAGAATAATAGATCTTTCCGCTTTTCGTACATTTCTTCGCCATTAATGTATGGGATGAAGATGAATTGGCAAAAGAGCTGAAACCTTTATTGTTGTGAAGAGATTCATCCGACTGAATTATTTCACATACTTGGCAACGCCTAAAAATAATTTTCCAATTTTTATTTTATTATAGGGATTAAGATGAACAAATTATAACAAGAATATAAACTTTCTAAGGTGTTTCTTAAAAATTGGAAAATTGTTTTCAGGCGTTACTAGTATGCGAAACAATTCATTCAGCTTGCCACCACATACCGCACACCGTATCTGAGGACATAAGTCTCCTTGGCGGTGCCCACATTCAAACAAAAAAAGCTGCCCAAAAAAGCTCTCTGAAATTTGTTAGCCTTAGCATCTTTGTGCTGAATGAAGGTAATCCAGAAGTACATAATATGTACTTCATTGGATTGAGAAAAGAGAAACAATTCTGTCAGATGAATATTTTCGTAACAATTAAAGTTTCAGCTCTTTAACTTCACTAAAATCACTACAGTTATTGTTATTTTTTACCTTAGCATGTTAAGTTTATAAAATCGTATCATATTATAATATAGAATAATGTTTTAAACAACGGTGAGATATGTATTAATGTATGGTTTTTGTATTATTTTATAGTTTTGTAACAGAACACTCTTATGTTTAAAGTAATTTTAAATATGATAGAATTCATTAGTTAAGTATACGTTGATGAAGTAGCTTTTATATTTTTAAAACTGGTAAGTAATAAAATAAAAAAAAGTGGTTAAAAACAAAGTTGTTTTTTAAAATTTTATTTGTGTTTTTGTTACTCAAAGGTATTTGTGTCGTGTGCACTAATGTACAAAATAAAACAAATACAGTAGTGAGAAGGTAACCAAAAAAGAATCAAAGATAATGTAACTAAAAAAAGAGTAACAAAAAACAAACAAAAAATTACTAAAGACGGCAGAATTAGGAAGAACGGTAGTTAAGCGTTTTGCTCCAATGCTGCTTCAAACTAGATTCCCTGCAATGTTTCATTAATTGGCCGATTACAATGTTAGGACTTTTTCCCAACCAACAAAAAAAGACTACGTATACTGCAAAACCTTGTGTAATAGCTGTTATCAAGTGGAAGCGATGCAAATTACCGGACTATATTCTGCGGATGCCTCTCAAGAGCCTTACGTGGCGCTTCCCTACTTTACCAGGTAATCGCGGTCCTGGACATCCACTGCTGAGAGTTCGTCGGCAGTTCATGTCAGAACGGGACGCAAACCTCGCTTGGAAGTATGCACATAATCTAACAGCCTACGTAGGGCTCTGGAGACTTTTTGTGGACAACATATTCTCCAACTATGTCTATGTTTTTATGAATGTATGTATGTGTATGCGCATGGGTGTATGTACGTGTGTGTGTATGTACATGTGCTACTACTACTACTACTACCATCACGCCATTTCCCCGTAGGGGTAGGCAGAGAGAATGGACCGCCACACACGTCTATCCTGGCATACACTCCTAGCCTCTTCCACATTCATACATCTTGTCATACATGCCCTTCTGTTCTGTCTGCTTTTGACATGACCAGACTTAAGATTTTGGTTTATCTGATCATGCCACGTCTTCCTTGGTCGTCCTCGTCTAACGTTGCCGTTCATTTTTGCCATATATACTTGTTTTACCATTCTCTCATCGTCCATTCGTTCTACGTGACCAAACCATCTCAGAGACCCTTTTTTAATCTTATCAATTATACTTGTCTCAGATTTACACTCTCTCCTGATTTCATCATTCGTAACCCTGTCATACATTGATTTCCCACACATTCGTCTAAGAGATCGCATTTCAACCGCGTTCACTCGGCTTTCATCCTTCCTCTGCCAGTTCCATGTTTCACTTCCATACATAAGTGTTGGGACTAAAACTCCGTTGTGCACTGCCAGTTTAGCTTCGATTGACATATTTTTATTAGAAATTACTGTGCTTAGTGCTCCGTTCATTTTGTTGCCCGCATTCACTCTTCTTTCAACATCTTTTTCTACTCTTCCATCTCTTGAAAACATGCTTCCCAGGTACACAAATTCTTCTACTTGCTCGAGACATTCGTTGTTTACATTTATTACGCAGTCAGTAACCTCACTATCCCTTTCAAATACCATCACTTTTGACTTACTTTCGTTCATCGCCAATTCGCTCTCCAGGCATACATCATACATTCTAGAGACTATTTGCTGCAAATCAGCCTTGCTGCTTGCTAACAGAACTGCATCGTCAGCATACAACAAGCAGCTTACTGAAAAATTATCCATTTTTGCTCCAATACCCATACATTCTATCTCTTTCATACAGTTGTCCATGTATAGATTAAACAACCATGGTGACATTACACATCCCTGTTTCACGCCTTTTGAGATCGCAAACCAAGATGTAAATCCCCCATTAACTCTTATACACGCTGAACTCTCCTCATAGAGAGACGATACTGCACGTATAAGTTTATTGTTTACTCCATACTTTTCCAACACGCCCCACAATTTCATTCTATCTACTTTATCATACGCTTTTTGCAAATCGACAAATGCGCAGAATAGTTTTTGACTTTTTGCCAAAAACTTCTCCGTTAGCATTCGCAGCGCAAAAATTTGATCCGTGCATCCACGTCCACTCATAAAGGCTCCTTGCACGTCCCACACTTTGTCTTTCGTCACCTTTCTTACTTTCTCGATTATAATTTTCCCATACAGTTTACCGACAGAACTCAGAAGACTGATGGCCCTATAGTTTCCACATTCCGCACGAGATCCCTTTCCCTTATATAAAGGCATGACAACTGCCCTCCTCCAATCCAACGGCGTATGTCCTTCCTTTAGGCAGAGATTGAAAAGTCTGTGCAGCCATGTGCTCACGATCTGGCCACCACTCTTCAGATATTCCACAGCAACCTTATCATACCCAACGGATTTTCCGTTTTTCATACTTTTCAGCGCGCTCTTTATTTCTACCATGCTTATCACACATGACCTATTATCACTCGTATCTTCCTCTGCACAACCAAGCTGTTGCTCAGGGACACTTTCAGTACTTTCGTATACTTCCATAAAGTATTCCATCCATCTCTCTTTCACTCCTTCGTCATTCGTTAGCATTCGGCCATCTTTTGATTTTATATATATTTATAAATATATATATATATATATATATATGTGTGTGTATATATGTGTATGTCTGTATGTATATGAATCAAAATGTGTATCCGAATAAGTTTATATTTTGTTTGTCTGTGCTCCATATAAATTTGTTAACTATTATAATATATTAAAATGTCATTGCCTAGCTTGGAACGGGGTATGTACCCTTGTTAGCTGGGCAAAGTGAACATGAAATTGTATTTTGATAAAGAGTGTGAGTAAATAAATAAATAAATAAAATAAAACTAGGGATTGGTCATGAAATAATGACGTGATGAGTTTGAACTTTTTGACCTCATGAAATAAAATATTGTAATGATTGCGATTCAATCTACACTGGAAAAACTAAAAGAGACTTTAATATTAGAATAAAAGAACACTATAGATGCTTAAATAATAATATTTTTTCTGAATTCGCAAATCATCTGATAGAAAATAATCATAACTTCAATAGAGACACTAGATTAAAATTACTTCATGTTGAAAATAAAATTTAAAATTAGACAACTTAGAAATCTCAGAAATTAAAAAAGCGATTTATCATAAGAAAACAATAAATAATTAATAACCAAATAAACAATATTTTTTTTAGTCCTTTCCTGTCTTACTTCGAAAATAATGATATCAAATTACCACCCGTGTAAGAAAAAACGACTTGATTTATTGGGTCCACGTGTAGTATTTAGTGAACATGATAAAAATAAAAAAGGAATCAATTCATTAGTTAGAATTAGAATCAATTAATTCACGTAAACCTTTTAAAAAAAAAAAAAAATTTAATTAAAAATAATAAAAAGAAAATTGGTGGTTAAAAACAAAGTTGTTTTATTTATTTAATTTTATTGAAATGTTTGTTTCTTAAAATCTCCTCTCTTCACATTATTTTATTATCTTTTCCCTATTTGTCGCCTCGTGGTCGAATATCCAAAATGCTCTTTGGAGTGTTTCTTAAAAAAAATGTGTTTTTACAATAGAATATTTCATAGTTCGTGGACTGGCACCTCAAGCGTAAGACTGAACATCATACCTTAATGTTACGAAAATGATCTTCTTCCCTATGGTTGGTATACAAATGCAATTCTCTATGCACCATTAGACAGCAAAGGGGAATATTAAATGAATATAATTTCTCTTGCTTATAGATTTAAGAATCGCAGGACAATAACTGACTTTATATTTAAATACAAAAGGGTGTGTTTGTGTGAATTTGTATGAGAGAAAATGTAGAGATGTGTTTGTATGTATTTGTGTGGGAGTAAGTGTTAAGGTGTGTATAAGCGTGAACATCATTAAATAGCAAGTGGGAGCGTATCGCACCCACAAAAAATAAGTATTAATTTATATTTAAACATTCATAACAATATTAATATTTAATAATATAATAATTATATGTTAGTTTTTTTTGTAAGCTGACATGTTACATACATGTATATATAGGATATTTTTCTTATTATTATTATTTTTCCTTTTATACCCATGTTATAACATTATTTTTTTTATTTTTGCATATCTAACTGAACTCATTATATTGTTATATTTTATATTGTAAAAAGCTCTTGCGCCATTATTATTCTAAAAATAAATAAATAAATAGTACATACTGAATATTCACGCGGCTGAACTGTGAAATTATTTCCTTTTTACTATTTAAGACGTTGCTAGAGCAAATCTGATTAAAAACCGTCTAAAGAAACGTTCTTTATCTCTTCCTTAAACTTTCCTCTCTTCTTTTCCACTTATTACATTTTTTCTTTTAAATACCAGCATCGATATATTTTTTAAATTACTAATTGGATAAATCAACAGAAATAAATGTTAAAAAAATATAACAAACAAAATATTCAAAAAACAAAACCAATTACAGATATCTTCAGAAATCTGCTTTTTGTGTTTGTAAATCTAAATATTTATCTATTTATTTATTCATGCTTATACATATATATTACAAAAAAAAAAAATAATTACGTGTCCCTAACTATTAGACAAAGAACTTTGTGTTGAATAATTGGGATACAATATAATGGAAATTGGAAGCATGTACATTATTAAATAATAGCAAAAATCAAAATAAAAAATTAATATATAAGCATATTTTTTAATAAACATATAAAAAAACGAGCTTAATAGTATATAAATCAATGCAATATCTCGCAGCAGTCTCCTACAATGGTCTTTTCCCTTAAACAAAGTCCGAAATTGAATATTTCTCCTGATGGTTAAGGTAAATAAATAAATTTAATTGTTTGAATCCCTTAAAATATGTTTGTGTATATTTATGTTTTTCCTTTTTAAAAAAAATATTATTTTATTGTATTTTTACGTCTGAGCATGTTTTTTATTCTTTCTTTTAATTCATAACTTTCAATTACTTTTACAAATTTTCTTCATTTTTTTTAACTTTAATTTTAATTTTTAAACAACTTCTATTTATGTTTATTTTCCTTCTCTTTTATGTACTTTAATTAATCATCTTACATTAAATTATTATGTAATATGGAAACTTCACTGGTCCATTAGAGTTAAGTCTAACTGTGTTAAATATAAAACGATGTAACTATACCGTATGTTTCCTAAAAAAAAAAAAAAAAACTTTTTTACAATGTCAAAAAATCACCCACCCTATGTTACGTATTGAAACTAAAAAATATAAAGGGAACAAACCATTTTTATTTTATGGGTTGTTAAAAGGAATTTCCATTTGGTAATAAGCCCTCCAATGTGCAAACACAATTGTACAAAACGTCAAATAAATAAAAAAATACATAATTAATTGAAGTTACGCGCATCCGCCCTGCAGTTTAAATATTTATCTTATCATATCCGGTCAATTTTCAATCCGAAATACAGTATACAGTGTCAACACTGGTGCATTTTGTTGGCTTTAAACTTTGTTTTTTTTTCGTTACAAAGCGCCTAGCGACCACTTATCGAAGCTCCGTTCGCACGGATGGCTTGAACTGTGATGGGAGGGGGTGGAAAGCAAACAATTTGCTGAGTCAACTCTAAAATACTCGCCTTTGGGACGAAGTTTAGGTGTCAGGGGTGCATTCAGAAGGCACGTAGTTCCAACTTGTCTGGCTGAGAAATACAACGATCCTTTTTAAAAGCATTTTGAAACAAAATAGATGGTAGTATTAGAACACAACTTTTCTGTCACAAAAAATGAAAAAAAATTAGTTAAAGTATATTCTATTCAATAAAAAAAGAAGGTTTTTAAATCCGTTTTTTTTTATCCATAATTTCAACAAAATTTTCAGTCAAAATATATTCAAATGATTAATTTCTATCACACTGTCCATATGAAACGCTTTGTCTTCCCTTTTTTAATAATTTAGAAGCTTAAACTAGCTGAATGCGTATATCAAACCTCCACTTAAGATTTAACAAATGAAAATCAGGGTCTGAACAAAGAATATTCAAACTGGCCTAACAAACATGAAGCCCTCATCTAACTTAATCCTAGATTATCTTCCTTGCGTAAGCTCTCTTCCTTCTTCCTTATAAAACTAAAACAAGGATGCCAGTTTAATCTTATTTCTACTCAATCAAGGAAATAAAATAAACTCCTTTTATCATTCATATTTAAAACGTTTACTTTTTGCTCTAACATTTTAACAAGGCCCCGTGGTGCAGTTAATAAGACCGCTAACTAAGAAATAAGCGTCGAGGGTTCGATTCTTGCCAGTTGCAAGAATTAAATCCAAGAAAAAAAAATTTTACATTGGTCTGGGTGTTGTGTTTTATTTTTCATAACTTCTTTCCATATCTTACTTCTCGAAGGTGTATAGTGTTCCTTCCTATCCTCCTCCCTCTCTTCATAATATTGTTTAGACTTTTAGTTTATTTTGGTTACAATTATTTTTTTTTAATTTAAAATTATAGGATATTGTATTGATACCTAGAATATATAACAAGTCGGCTTTGTGGTGTAGTGATTCACGCGTCAGCATATCACGCAAGAGGTCTCGGGTTCGATTACTGGCATGGTTGACATAAAATATTAATTTGAAAACGTGTTTTGACTTTAGAATATTTTATAGTCGCAAGAGGCTAAATTAGCAGTTCATAATGGAGTTCTGGTACCAACCCTAATGTATGGAAGCGAAGCATGGAGTTGGAAAAAAAGGGACGAAAGTAGACTGAATGCTGTTGAAATGCGATCCCTCAGGCGAATGTGCGGAAAAACAATGTATGATAGGTGCCCTAATGTCGAAATTAGAGCAGAATGCAAGGCTGAGTTAAGCATTATCGACAAAATTAAGAAAGGTCTTTTGCGATGGTTCGGTCATGTGGAGCGAATGAATGATGAAAGAACGGCTAAAAAGATTTATGATGCGAATGTGTCTGGTTGTAGAAGTCGAGGAAGGCCGAGAAAGACATGGCATGATCAAGTACAACAAATTCTTGAAAGTGGTCATGTGAAAAGTCGGAATAATCGACGTGCGTGCATGAGAAGATGTATGAATGTGAAGGAAGCAAAGGAAGTGTGCCAGGACAGAGTGGTGTGGCGTTCTATCCTCTCTGCCTACCCCTCTGGGGAAATGGCGTGATGGTTAGTTAGTTAGTTAGTTATAGTCTGTGGACTAGCACCCGAAGCGTAATACTGAGCATCTTACCTTTACGTAACAAAAACGATCAAGATACGCTGTGATTGGTGCACCTATATAGTGCCATATGCACCATTAGGCATGGAAATGAAATGATGTTGTCCGCCTTTGTATATATGTAAAATGTATATGAATATAATATGGTAAATAAATAAAGTGGGATTTGCGTGTTAATTGATTAAAAAATAACCACGCACCGACTTTTGTATATCTACCGGTTTTGAGACATACTCGTCTCTTTATCAGCACAATAATTACGGTAACATGCAAATCCCAATATTTTTTACACACTTTTCTAAACTGTAAAAAAATAACATAAGCTACCTAAAGAATATGATAAATAAGGCACCTGGTGAATCCGTGTAAATAAAATTAACCTTGAGTTTTAAAAATAAATTTATGATAGCGAATAGTAAATGAATTCTCCCAACTGACAATATAAGCTAGTAGATGCAGCCAACAATCTATTAGAAATGTACTCAGACCAGAGAAAATCAACATGTAATAACACTGACTTACCTGGTGTCGAGTCCTCTTCCTTGTCGACGATCAGCTCACGCTATCAGGGAAATTGGTGATCCAGAACACTGCAGGCACACAATTTCGATGATGAACGGCAATGAATTGATAAATGTTTGCGGTGTTGTGCGAGTTTAGGCGAAGTTTTAATTTAAACGGGAAATAGCGAAAATACTTTTCAACAATTCGAAATGCGTGCGAAAATAACCCGTCAAAAAAGCGAAGAGAGAGCGGGAGGGACAAGCAGTGCCGCTAAAACAACAATGTCATGTCAGGCGTAGCAACCTCACAAAACCAAAATTATCTAGTATCTACTTACATATGATTCTTCTGGCTAAAATACATCGAAACAAATTATTGGATCAGCCAGAACCCAGAAGCCTTACAAATTCAAATAAGAATTCACTCTTTAATAGGACGATTCTTTGTATTCAGACGATATTTCTATTAATCAACGAAATCTTAAAAGCAGATAGAAATAGCGTAAAATATTACATAACTTACAGGTAATCAAATCAACTTATTCACTTATTCATTTTGCAAATGCTTCCGTTGAATGGTTCATTCATTTTACGGAGAACATCTTTAAAGCGGAATCTTAAAGGAAAATCTTCAATAAAATACGAATTTATTAAATATCTAGTAGGCATCCCTTGAAGAAAAGTAAAAAAAAATACTACCGCGTCTCAAGCTCTTACTTGAAAATTATGCAGATCTCTGTATAAGCTTCACGGCTTCAGTACTTGGACCAGATATTCCATAAAACCGTATATAAACACCTCGAAGGCTTGGGTTAGCTTTCATAACACCGTTTGTCCGATGCGAGCTTAAACCTCATCCGCCAGTAATCTTGTTCAATCTCCTTGCGCTATTGGGAATTCAACCGTTAACCAAAGCATAAAAATTAACTTAATTTTCTTTATAAAAATAAAATCGAGAACAAATCAATAAAATGGAGACGTTTGCCAGTTTTGTATCGTACAAGAAACACATTTTTATTTATAAATATAAATATTTGCGTTCTTTTAATTTACCAAAATATTTCATTTTGAGGGCCTTTTCCAACGAGTTGTAAATAACTTACTATTAGAAAAATAGGAATCAATTCGGAGTATAGTAGGATTCAAACCACGGACCTTTGAGCCGTAAGTCCGAGGCACCAGCCACGAGACCACAACGTGATTCAATTTCAAACAGGACCACAACCCGATTCAATTAAAATATCGTGTTGTTTTATTTATTTATTTAAAAAAAAACCTTTTTATTTACTATCGTTGGGCCTTTAAGTAATAAATACATTGTGTTTTTCGTTAGTAAATCAAAAGCAGCAAATTTTGATTATCTGTTTCATAAATAAAAGATGATCAGTCTTATGCTTCATGTGTCAGTCCAGGGACAGTGAAATATTACCGTGTAGAACCACTTATATTTTTTACACTAGACTTATTACTCTTGTAAAAGTTTCCGCTTCAATATTTAATGTGCATGTTAAGAACGATATAATGTTTTTTAATGCTGTTTCTCTCCAAAACAGTGGCAAGATCTGTTACTTAGAGATGAAATTTAATTATCACTTATTTATAAAATAAAAATTTTATTCAAATATTGTCATATTTCAATTGTGTATATTACTATAAAGTTGTGTTTTTTTTTTAAAGTTTCTTTATTGGGTACGTCATTTCCTTATTTTCACAACACCGAGGGTATTAAAGTTTTTTTTTGCTGTCACAACATAACTGTTTTATTTATTTACTTTTATTTGGGAAAAAAACAACAGTTTTCACTTATATTGTATACAGAAAATAAGAATATGTTTAAACAAAAATTGTGAAAACAGTCAAACTAGATTTTCCGCAGTGGTGTAAGCTATTGATTAAGTACATTATCGGTAACAAAATAAAATTAATTTAACAATTAAGAAATGTTAGGTACTAAGAAATCACAAATAAAATTATTTTAAATATATTTATGCACAGTTATAAAAAAAAAGTAAAAGGTACAAAATATAATAATGAACATACGAGTATATTCACAATTACTGGCATCGTATAACTAAACGGGTGAACTATCTAAAAGGAATCTTCTATATTTCGTATAGGAGAAATGAAAAATGTCTGCGTGACCGGAGGGAACAGTATTATAATAATGATATTTTAGTCATTTGAAATTATTTTAAAATCATAAGATACGATTTAAATTAATATTTCACATCCACCCTGTCACGAATCGAGCCCGGTATATCGAGCATAGTAGGCGAACGCGCTAACCACTTCAGTATTAGGATGACTTATCTGCATTTTCTTTTTTTTTTAAAGATGAAGAAATATGTTTCATTATCCCGGACAGAAAAAACTTATTAAATATTGTAAATGTAATCGTAACCATTCCTGGTTGTATCACTGTTAGATTTTTTGGAAACTTTATTTTGTCATCTTGTATTATGTTTACAGCGAAATTCTGAAAAACTTATTTTTAACAGTGTGAGATTAAAATTTCATCAAAATAAGCACTTCCGCAAAGGAATAAACTTTTTGCTGATATCACTTAATTTCTTAATAAACGACCGTTGAAAATCAGTCTCTTACCCTCTCAATCCCGGTGACCTTGCTTGATATCGCCGCTTTTATTTTTATCAACAATTTCTAAGATAACATCTGGCTTTTCGAAGCCTTTGCCTTATATTATGGAAGAATGGATAAACGAAATTTTATGTTTTCCCGGAGACTGATTACGAGAGACTAAAGTTAATATTATTTTTGGCAGAAATTTTGCGAGCATTGTTACATGAAATGACTGATTTTAAGCTAAATTTGTTTTCTGTTTACTAAAAGCCTAAATGCTTATTATTCTGAGTATTTTCAAATGATATTTGAAAATGCTCAGTATTCTTTAAAAAAAAATCAAGATGAGGATCTTAAAGATTATTTTTAAAATATGAGTTTATTTAATATATCAAATTGATATTCGAACAACATTTTTATTAATATTTGAATTATTATGACTTACCAAATTTTTCAATGACAGTCTCTTTTGGCTAGTGATATACGGGTAGTTATGCCAGAAAAATACGATCATTGAGTGGTGTATTTTCGAGTAGTCCAGTTATAACCGTATTCAATATTGCGTTTTTGTTGATTTATTTAGTACACACAATACACCATTTTAATATCGCACAATTATATTTTTACTATATCACAACTTCAACAATATTTTGAGTTTGTCCAAATTTCTGTACACAAGGACTGGATTCAACTCCCTGGGGAGCTGTTTATATTAACATATTACAACAGAGATGAAGAATATTTAAGAGAAGGTAATATAGAATTCTAGGCATCTACAGGGCTTATGGCCTGTCAATGGCTGGTTTAAGTGGCCACTTTACACACTGTGTAATTTTCACCATTTTGCCTATATTTGAACATCTATATTCCTTCAATTCTTTCATCTGTTGATGTTTGTGCATTTGGCAGAATGGTGAATGTAACACAGTGTGTAAAGTGGCCACTTAAACCAGCCATTGACAGGTCATAAGCCCTGTAGATGCCTAGACTTCTATATTACCTTATATTAAATGTTCTTCATCTCTGTTGTAATATGTTAATATCACAACTTGTTAGAAAATTTTGTATTAAGTTGTGACTGCTCTAAACTAAAATCAATACATTTACTATGGAAATATAATGACATTATTAATATACAAAATACATAATGAAAATTTATGCGTGTCAAAAAATACAATACAGATAAGTTATTTTATAATACATGGTGTAGCAAAGTTAAGATCATGTACGTAATTTTTTTATTTATTTCATTGATCATTTCATAATTCAATTTGTAATTAATTTCGAAAGTTTAAATTAAAATAATTAAATAAAATAATATTAGCAGTACATTTGTTTTTTATTTTATTTTTTAATCTTAAAATACGGCACACATAACCATTTTCTTATTTGGTTATTATTATATTGGTATTATTTACTATGGTACAATATATTGAGTTCAGAAATAAGTTTGTAGCATTTTATGTTTTCTTTTATCCTAATACGATTTGTTTGTTGTTTGGCAAAGTGTTTATATTTTGGTAATCCGAAGGCAAAAGGAACCATTTGTAGTTTTCAAAAATGTTTAGGAGAGCTGAAAAACAACTCAATTTTAAGACTTTAATCCACTAACTAAAATATGTTATTGTTGGTTTCCAATAATTAATTAAATGGTTGATGAATTTATTTTTTTTACGTGTATTTACTGAAATATTAAGTAAAACTTTTAAAAACCCTCCTAAAATAGTACAAAAATTAATTATTAATATCATTTTAAAGAAACCCTCAACATTCAATACGGAAATTCTGTATAAATAAATACAGAAGACACTATTTTAAAAATAAATACCACTATACAAATTTATAAAGAAGAAAAATAAACAAATTTGAGATGAATATGTCACTCAAGAAAAATTATGATTGTTACATAGTCTGTAAAGTGGTTACTTAAACCAGCCAATGATAGGTCATAAACCCTGTAAGTACCTGGATTTCTATTTTTCCTTCTCTAAAACGCTCTCCATATCTGTTGTAACATGTTATAATGCCTATGTTTGAACATCCATAATTCTTTAATTCTTCCACCTATCAAAAATCTTTCATTTAATTAAATCAAAACCTAGTTGTAAAGTGGCCACTTAAACCAGCCAATGACAGGTCATAAGCCCTGTAACTGCCTAGGCTTTCATATTTCCTTTTTTAAGGTATTTTCCATCCCTGTTGTAATTTGTAAATATATCTGTAAATGTTTGACGCCCATATTTTCTTTTAAAAAAAAAATGCGTCTTCATTAGAATATTAAATTTGTAAAGAAGAAAAAATAATAAAATTTGAGATGAATAAGTCACTCAGATACCAAAATAATATTCAAATCATACAAGTCATAGTCAAAATAGCTTTGTCTTCAAAGGTGTCAAAAATTACAATAATGACTCCAATGACATAAACACTATTAAAACTAATTAGTTACGCCACATGTGCACACATTGATATAAATCATATATCTAGCACATTTGCTGGGATGGGGCGTTCGGATCTGTTTACTACCTACGGGACCCTGGTTAAGATGTTGCATTTTTCCTACCGTGGGTACCTATATTGTTCCGGCGCCAGAACAACGACTGAACTGACCGTGTGCACATGTGAATTCTCATATTCTCACCGCGATCGCAAAACGATATTTTGCCATCAATAAGTATTAAATCTACTGTGTGTATAATTTGTCAAGTGCCCCTTCTTCCTGACATCAAGGTAGGATCTGATCCTGACTGCCGCGACAGAAGTACCAGCAATAGAGGTGCTAGAACCCAGAATAAGGTAGGAATTGCAATCATAGTATTTAGGGTTCTGTGGTAAAGTGAACAGAGGATAACTCATCCAACGAATCAGCCATTTTCTAGCGTGCAACTGCAAACGGGCAAGTGGCGCGACCACTAACAAATCAATGAATAAATTCAAAATAAATTTAAAGAAACTTTTTGAACAAGTGTAAAAACTGCTTTTAATTTTAATTAATATGAATGTTTGACTAATTTCTGTTTTTCCTTTTATATCCTTTAAGTTTTAATTTTTTTTTACTCGTATTTTTAAAATTTATAAATTCCAATAAATAAATAACAGTAACAGTGTAAGTCACTCTCCAAGCACAAGAGTTAGTCTCTTTTTTTGGAGAGTTGCAGTTATAACATTTACTAGATATATAAAGTAGATTTGTATAGATTAAAAAAAACATGTACCATTCATGAAATGTATTGATTAATAAAAAAATAAAAATTGTAAACATTTTTTTTGTTTAGAGTTATTGCCAATATTCCGATCCGTATAAAATGGACTTAAGTAATTCCTTGAGGCCGGAGTGACCAACCAACCCTAGGGAATACCTTTATCAGTGGTTAGCGCATGTGACGTCATCACAAACCTTTGGCTATAACCGCAAATCGATATTCTTTACCGGAACTGAGGTCTGTACATGGGTACATAGTTCTCGTAGCCGAATTCCCTTAGGTCGAAGGAATCAACGTGCCAATTAATTACGGTTATACTTATAAGGGGTTATTTAACCGAACCATTTATTTGGTAGTCAATATACTTTACCCTTTTTTTGGTTTGTTAATGTTCCAAACAATTAGTTAGCTGCAAAATCAATAACTTTGAACTATCGTAAATGTATCGTGCACAGGGCACTGTGATATTATTCAGCGTATATTAAGGCAAAATGTCGAGTCTATCGCTTCAGGCTCTAAAATATTGCTGCGAAAATTGTCTTTTGTGTGCTGACAATGCCGTGTTTCTTACTAACAAAAAAAAGGAACTGCAATTCTTGGTAACAAAGGTGTACGATGTATGCAAGGGAAGCGATTTGCTGATGAATGTCGATAAATCGAATGTGATGGTTTTTGAAAGAAATGAAAGTATGACTAAATGTGAAATCACTGTGAATGGAATTATACTAAAGCAAGTAGAGGAATTTGTGTATCTGGGAAGTATGTTTATTAGGGATGGAATGACTGAGAAAGATATTGAAAGGAGAGTGAGTGCCGGGAACAGAGTTACGGTGCACTTAAGTCAACCTTGGCAAATAAATGTTTATCGCAAGAGGCAAAATTAGCAGTTCACAACGGAGTCCCTGGTCCTGACCGATGTATGGGAGCGAAGTATGGACTTGGAAAAACAGGGATGAAATTAGGCTGAATGCTGTTGAAATGCGATCTCTCAGGTGAATGTGTGGTAAAACTATGAACGATAGATGCAAAAATGTCAAGATCCGTACATTATGTAAGGCTGAAACGAGCATTATCGACTAAATCAAGAAAGGAACACTGCGCTGGTTTGGAAATGTAGAACGAATGGACAGCGAAAGAATGGCTCAGAATATTTACAGTGCAAATGTTGATGGATGCAGAAATAGAGGAAGACCGAGAAAGACATGGCACGACCAAATCCATCAAATACTTGAGGATGGACTTGTCAAAAGTCGGAATAATCGGCGAGTAATGTAGAAGAAGCTAGATCTGTATGCAAAGATAGAAAGATGTGGCGTTCTATTCTCTCTGCCTACCCTTACGGGGAAGCGGCGTGATGGTTTTTTGTTGTTGCATTCCGATTGACTATGCTAGAAAACGAACCCGAGACCTCAGATATGTGAGGAATATGTACTAATGAGATAACTACGAAGCGAACTTATCTCCGATCAATTTATTTTTTGAGAATATTTATCTGCCACTAGAAATTTAGTGTGAAATAGAACCAGTGAAAATTCTTCCTTCACAAACCTAAAACCATTTTAACGACCGTGGGTCTTTCTATCGATTTTCCTCGTACAAAGAAAACTTTTTTTAGTCAATTTATGAGTCATTCATTTATTGATTGCGATTTGAATAAAATTTAAATCTCTTACAACAATGTTTTGAGTATGTCCATTTGGACAGCATTTGCTTGCAGACTGTCTGAATTTCCTCCCTAGAGAGTAATCCATACCTTAATTTCTTTGCGACGAAGATGGAATACATTTTTGAGAAGGGAATATGGAAGTCTAAGCATTTACAGGGCTAATGACTTGTCATTGGTTGGTTGAAGTGGCCACTTTACACACTGTAAAATTCACCATTCGGCCTATGTTTAAACATCGAATTTAAATCATTAATTCAAAAATGTTTTGTGTATATTTAAATGCTTTCAGTCTGTCTGAATTTCCTTCCTAGGGAGTTATCCATACCTAAATTTCTTTGTGACAGAGAGGGAAAACATTTTTGAGAAGGAAATATGGAAGTCTAGGCATTGATAGGGCTTATGACCTGTTATTGGCTGGTTTAAGTAGCTACTGTACACACTATGTAACAATCACAATTCTGACTACGTTTGAAAATCCACATTTTCTTAACTCTTCCATCTGTTGACTTTTGTGAAGTAAAAGAGCTAAACCCTTTATTATGTGGGTAAGATTCAACCTGCTGAACCAATTTACCTACTAGGCAACGTCTACAAAAAAAATTACAATTTTCATTCTTCTTCTTTTATCAGTTTGTTTATTTAACAATGCTTTGAGTATTTCCAAATGCTTGTAGATTGGCTGGATTTCTTTATTAGGGAGTTATCTTTATATAAATAATTCCTCTGTACGTGTGAGGTCACCGAACTCCTCCTAAACGGCTTAACCGATTTACGTGCTATTTTCAGAGAAATATAGATCTTTGCGCTGAGCGTGTTCATAGATATAAAAATCTTTAATCCAATCCGATCTACCAGGGTTGCATTCGAGGAGAATGCATTTACAAAAAAATGGAAGGATGTTTTTTTTTGTGTACAAAAAAGTTTGTTTTTGAATATTTACAAACAAAATTTGTTTTTTGTGGATCTCAATCGGATGATTTCCTTAAATTCCTTATAATTCCTACCCATTTATTTATTTCACTGGATTTTTGGTAAAACTTAAAAAATATTGAATTCAATCCATTTTTAAAATTCGTATTCCAACATAAGTACACCCCTCTGTTGGTGAGAAGACCGGAGTTTGACGTTTGCAAAAAGAGTGCTATATTTGAAAAAAAAAATATGTTTTGTAATTCAACCATAATCAAGTACCTAGGTACCTACTTAAATTAAATATTTGAATATTAACAATTTTTAGTTTTGGAATTAAATACGAAAAAGTACCTATGTACTTACTTATCAATGAAAAGTATTTTTCCAAGCTAATAGTAGCCAAACCAACGTTTGGGCAAGACAGCGTCTGTCGGGTTCGCTAGTTCATATATAAATTTGCTGCAACGGAGAGAAATTACATTTGTGAGAAGGTAAACTCTACTTCTGTTACTTAGAGTTTGGCAAATTATATGGAGGGCCTTTGTTGGGGATTTTTATTCATCCTCATCACTTTATTGTCAACTTGCGAAGAAAAGACGTATAAAATTAGAAGGAGTGAGGTAATAATAAATTCGTCTAAAACAAAACTGCGTTATTCTAAACATGACAAAATTATATTTCCTTTATAAAAAATATTACGCAGCAAATCTAAAAATTTAAGAGCTTTACATACAAATTGCATTGTTCAAATAAATAAAATCATACCCAAATATAATTTTCTTAAAGCGCCCTGTTTTACCTACTCTTATAATGTTACAAACACAAAACACATTGTTTCTCATTCGTGACACAGTAGCCTAAAAATAATGATAAGGCAAAAGTACATATTTTAAGACATACAAAAAATTATCCATGCGCTTACGCGATAAGACATAATCAAAATACTCTAGAAGGCCAAGTAGAAAAATAAAATATCTTCAGAAATCTGCTGATAAAAAGTCTAAAGACCAACACATAACTTCTTTCTTGATTTTGTCGATTATGCTTATTGCAGCCTCGCGTAATACACGGATGTCGACGTTTATGCGTCTACCGTTCATAGTTTTACCACGCACTCACCTGGCAGATCGCATTTTAACCACATCAAGTCTCCTTTTAAACCAGTTTTTTTTACTTACTTTTCCTAATAATCAATTGAAAAATTGGCTCGATATAAAAAAATCAGTAACAAAAAAATCGATATCTTGTAAAATAAATTTCGTTTACCGGGTAATATTCATTTAACCATAAGCATACAAATTTCTTAAACATAGATAGCTTATTTTCTCTCGGTAGTTTGCAAGTTAACCTTTGTATCAAAGGAACTTATTCGGGAGGCAAAATACGGGGCCCTTACATCTCCCTTTGTGAAAAGTAAATGAGAAAATCTGAAGTTATAACTCGCTGAAGGAAAATAATTATAAGTCAATTAATGCGCTCCTTGCAAAGCGTAATGGACTTAATTTTAATATTATTAAGAATAAAGAAAATTGGTTTCACTAACTTTGTTACCTAGTTCACGAAAATTTAAATCCCAATCTGTTTTAGAAATAATTAATTTTTTTGCCTTTAGCGAAATTTCACTCGTTGACTGGGCTTCATGATGAATGTGCTATTTTTAAATCAGTTTCTTGTCACAGGTTCTTATGAAAGATTCAAATATATATGCTCTGCTAATAATCTCAAGGTAGGCACCAAATCAAAACCATCTCAGAGAGGCGAGTCCAATAGATCGGCTACATTATGCGCCAAAAGGGTCTCCTGCATGACATCATAGAGGGAATGGCTGAGGGGACAAAGAGGGCGCCTCCGACGGAAATATTTGGAGCAAGCGTGCGAAGATTTTAACTGCGCCTCATGTGTCGAGCTGAAGAGGGCTGCAGAAAATGGAGACCAATGGAGTACGAGATGCAGTACTTTACTGCAAACCAATCCCCAGGATTGAGACTGCAAAGAAAAAAAAAATCTCAACAATGGTGGACATTTTTAAGAAACACTTATTATAGTAAACTAAATATTCATGGATGTGTTAAGATAAAGTCTATTTGAATTTCTTTAAGAACTACTTGAAAAAAATAAAGTATTGCCCTTGGTTTCCAGTGATGGTTCGTGAGCATATTTCATAAATATATTGGCCTGTTATACCTTAACAAGACTTTTAATCTGCCTCTTAGGAAACTGAGGCATCTTCTCAACTAATTTAATTTTCTTTCAGCGCGTCTAAGTTTAAATGAGGACCCAGTATTGGGGGTTATAACATAATCTCATGCCCAGGGCTACAGGTGAAGCACAAATTTTCTCTCAAACCACCCAGGCGTACTTCGGGCTACAGGCTGTTGGGAGACAGCGGCATCGGGCAGAATGATGTGTTGAGGATGGCATCGAAGCAGCAATAGTCAATACTGGTTCTCGCCCCTAATTAGCAAGTGCCGTAAAAAGCGAACCAAACAACAAATCTCCTAGTCCGACTTGGAGATTTGTTGTGAACTTGAAAAGTAGGAGAGCAGACCCCAAGTAAATAGGACGCACAGCCAGGAGGAAGACGAAGAAAAATAAAAGAAAGTGCCGAAACCAGGTTGTTCTTAATTATTCCAGTACTGTAAATGTGTTTTTTTGTCAATTCAATAAAATCTATCTTTGATGTTGTTTGTGAACAACTGTATCCAATACAATTTTCGTTACATTTATGTATTTTCTTAATACGTACTCGATGATTGGGTAGTCTTATTTCCAACGCGAGGAAAAGGAAAACATCTGACAGACGGGTAAACAACAATTTTCAGGAATTACACTCGTAAGGATAAATCGGTCGTGAGATCCGGCAGAATGTTATGTTTATTGAAAATATAGAGAGCTTTCACCTTGAAAAACAACTTATATTTTATTCAATGATGGTAATGAACTCATTTCCGTTAATAATTGAGCCAAAGCTATCCGAATAGGCCTATTTCGAAATAAGATGTCGTTTGGCTGGCAAAAATAAGACAATTATATTTAATTTATTCTGATTTTATTTTTGAACGGAAAACGTAATTGTGATTCTGCGTAAAATGAAAACACGGAACTCATTATTTTATTTGATCAAATATTTTATTATTATTGTCTAAAACTCAAAGCACTAACTTTGTGGCAAAACTAAATCATATGTTTGGGTAACTACAATTGTGAAGGTGTTATACACTTGTGTGTTTCGCATGTTCAATTCAATTCATTTATTAAAAATAACATAAATATCGCAAATCTTAATTCAAGACGCACGTATTGTAAAAAGAAAAAAAAACATGAATAGACACTTGTCAAAGTAGTAGGAGAATCTTGTTCCAGAAAACCCCTTTGGATATCCAGAGCGATGTAGTTCAGCATGGCATTAGCCCTTTCAGGCATTACCATCGCCAGGTCGCTTCTGTATATTGGAATATGAAATAATCTATGCTGACGCTTTCTTAGGTAATTATCAGGAACTTAAAAACCGATACTCAGAATTATTGACCATACCGCGCCACAATCAATAAAAATGTGTGGTCAAACACACATTCTTTCTAGTCTCTGTTAGTGTAAATTGTATAACAAAGAGACGGATATATTTAAAAGCCGGTAGGCATAAAAAAATGGTTGCATATTGGGTATTTACGTAAATTGTGTCCGTTTTTAACTAAACGAAGAGAACAAGAGGATACACAACAAAAAAAACAAATTAATCAATCATGTATTCTCCTTCATTATTTTACAACAAATAAGACAATAATCCATAGCATCTTCGCCGTACACTGGGCAAATATCTCGAACAGCTTTAGAAGGTGTCGAAAATAATCATTTTCATCTACTTGACATTCCATTGTGAAGGCTTGCAATTGAATAAAATTAAACATGCAACGTAAAAACAAACAAAAATTTCGATTCTCATGTTTAAATTTGGTAAAAAACGGGTACAATTTGTTTTAATACTCATATAATTATTTGATATAAAAATTATTTTGTTTGGCTCTAAAGTTAATTCTTTAATATTAAAAAAAAATTATACCTACCTACCTACCTACCTTTATAATACCTCATAGTTAAAATAAATATTAAATATTTCACAGTTTTTATTTTGTATGGCTGCATAATACACCTCTTTTAAAACTCACGTCACACCAAAAATCTGTAGATTTTGTGCAACTTAAATAAAATATGTAACTTTAAAAATATGTTTTACAATGTTCTGCAGCCCTGAATCGAATAGCTAAAATTATATAACTTGACTATTATAATTTTTATCCTTTTTGGTTTAAATTGAACGTTTTTTCGCAATCAAAATAACCCTAAGATTGATGTCTTAATGAAGACAAATTAGTGGCACGATTCATACTCAAAATCTAATCTCAGTGATGCCACCGCTTCTGACTGATTGTTGCGTTTAATGGAAGCCAGATCTATTCATCTCCCCAATATCGGGAAACTGAATTCTTCGAGTTACCTTTAGGGCAGCCATTCCAATCAGGGCGGGATTATTGAGTAACCGATATAAGTGTAGGAAGCCTTGGCCAGGTCACCGGTTTACTGATGACTCTAATTTGTTAAGTGATCGCGTATTATTGGTCGGGATCCGTTGGGATTGGTTCCTTTGAAGAAATACCGCCAATTACGAAGCCCAATTTGACAGGCTTTTTCGGATCCATCTCGTTACACTTACATGAAAGAAGGTAGGAAACTCTACATTAAATACAAAATGTTCTTAAATACGTCACATTGTCGAAATTCTTAGACGGTAACCGACAACAAAAATTATTGAAAACTTTGGCAATGCCTTTAATATTTTCTTGTAAAATTTATATGTATTTTATATTAGTTTTTACTCGCGGTTTCCCTCACGCAGAAAAAAATATTTAGGTAATAATCAATTATTTGCGTCATTTATCAATAACAGTTTTTGTTAATAAATAAGAACTTACACGGTGGAATTATATGTTTTAACGAGATTGAAAGTAGCTCGGTCTTCAAATTCTCGTTATGAAAGAAATGTAATGATACATAGTATCGTTATTCTGTTCACAAATCCAAAATCCTACTACAAAACCAAAACAAGAAGCACACCAAACTTACCATAGATAAAGCAAGTTAATTATAGAAATTTAAACAATTAATTTCAAATTGATTCTTTATCCTGTTTTACTGCTCACCTCTCAAGCTATCTCTATACAAAAAAAATATATCAAGCGGCCGCTCAATTGAGACGTAAAGAAAACACAAACAAACAAATAAACGCACTTTCACATTTATAATTTTATTATTTATTTATTTATAAAAACATTGTACATACATTTTTAAAGGACAGAGACACACACAGTCTATAGCGACACACTTAGGAACGACCCGTGCCTGTGAGCTTGCCCCGACTCACTAGAAAATCCGTGTTGAGTCGGGGCACTTGTAATGCATTCATACAATAATAATAATACCATCTTTCGTATGAGGGAGAAATAAGTCGAGTAAATAATTAGTTGGTTGTTTATCAATAATTTTTAGGATGAAATGATATATTTTTTCGAGACAGAAAGTAGCTTGTATCGATTACCGGTCTTCTATACCAATGAAAAAAAAAAGACAATCTGTTAGTCTATAACGACTTAGAATCGTTATTTTCTTTACAAATCCAAAATATTACTTCAAAAACAAAACAAAAATCAAACCACACTTACTAGTCGAGATAAAGCAAATCAATGAGAAAATTCCGTGGTTTTTTAACTTAACAAATTTAAAAATTTAAAAATATAATAGAATAACGAGGCTTCTTCGTCATGCACTAACGGATGGTCTCTTTTTTGCATAACGATATTTTGAGAAACGTCAATTAATACAGGCTACTTTTTATCTCGAAAAAACGTTTTATTTCATCATTTATTGTTGTTAAACGACAAAATGAATTAATCAACTAATTTCTCCCTCATCATACTACGCGAGCGAAGCCGCTGGTAAAAGCTAGTAATTAATTAAATACTTATAATTCCACATGCTTCGGCATAAATTGTAAGTAAATTATTCATCATTATTAAGCCCCTGTCCGCACCCAATAGGGCCTAGGACATGGTATTAGTGCACTAAATCCAACGTGTATCGATCCCCTGTTACTTGAAGGGAAGGTGATCAGCCCCTCGCTTCAGGTACCAATTCAGAAACATAAAATATTGGTGTGTTAAACCGCCCTGTAAACCAATATTTTATGTTCACCTTTCCAGGAATCGAACCCGGGACCTTAAGCATTAATATCATACCTAAATTATTATTAAATTTAAAAGTTAAATTATTATAGAAAATTTTTGACGTTATCAACCATAAAAATGTATAATTCTTCTATTTACTCGACAAATTACAACAGGAATGGAGAATACTTTAAAGAAGGTAATAGAGAAGTCGAGGCATTTACAGGGCTTATGACCTGTCATTGGCTGGTTTGAGTGGCCACTTTACACACTGTGTAACATTCACCATTTTGCCTATGTTTGAACATCCATATTTCTTCAATTCTTCCATGTGTTTTTTTTTAGTGAAGCTAAACAGCTGAAACCTTTATTGTTGTGAAGAAATTCATCAGACTGAATTATTTCACATACTAGGCAACACCCGAAAACAATTTTACAATTTTTAAACTTCTACTTGGACCAGTTGGTCTTATTAAAATATTTGAGTTTGTCCAAATGTTTGTAGACAAAATACTGGATTTCACCCCTTTGGGAGTCTTAAAGATGAACGAATTACAACACGGATAGAGAATACCTAAAAGAAGGGAATATGGAAGTCTAGGCATTTACAGGGCTTGTGACCTTAAGCCAATGACAGGTCATAAGCCCTGTAAACGCCTAGATTTCCATTTTCCCTTCTCCAACGTATTCTCCATCGCTCTTGTAATTTTTAAATCCTAATGACTTCCAAGGGGATAAAATACTTCCTCTTACAACTTTTTTATTAAAATTCAATGTCTTTAAAATAAATAAAATAATATCGAATCGCATAAGATTTAATCAGTTATTTTTGCTAGTTTGTGATATTAACTTATGTGTATATAGGTAATTGTAATAATATTATTATATAACGTTTTCATTCTCATTCTTCGGTGTCATTAATTTACTGCTTTTGGCAATTCAATACAGTTTCTTAACTATAAAAATATTTGTAGATTTACCGATGTTTTGAGATTTGTCTATTAAAAATTTACTTTGGCGAACTGTTAACTTTTAGTTTAACATTAACTTTACTCTTGCAAAAATAGATAAATTTAAAGGCTCGTAAACTGTAAATATTCAATGACTATGCGTTTAATCTACATAGATATAAAAAAAAAACTTCAAGTTAACTGACGAGACGTTAACCTCGTGATGGAAAAGATCGAAAATTAAATAACCGGTTACCAGTATACAGATTTATTTACGACATTTTGAAAAATACTTTGAACCACTTTTTTAAGGCAAATTTAAAGTACTTTTAACGTTGTAACATTTTTTTTCAAACACACTATTTTTAATACCTTGTTTTCAATTTCGTTTCTTGGTATGGTGGTACGTGTTTTAGGTGCATGCATGAGGTTTTAGATATGCTTCCAGACTGGGTCATCATTAATTAATTCAATGCTATTTAGCATTTTGTGGTATTTTCATTTTTGCAAATTCAATAGGGTAGTTTTACGCTAAACGAAACCGTAATGAATTACAAAAAGTGAAAATTGTTTCCCGTAAAGTTCTACAAAAAACAAAAAAGGTTTTTTGTTGTGTTTATGCACTCCAGCATCCACACAACTGTTTAAAGAATTTTTTTACAAAATATTTTTCAAAAAGAAATCTCAAATTAGCCACTTGATACTTATTTGATTTTGATTATTTAACCAGAATTTTAATCCGATTTTATCCGAAATCAAGTTGATTTTATTATCAATAAAAAAACATGTACATAATAAACTGATATTTTAGATTAGATTGATATAGATTAATCGTTCAAGTCAGTTTTTTTTCAATTCCTATTTTTTACTCAAACATTTAAATTTTTTGATTATTACATAAATTAATTTGTTTATAATGAACGAGGAAGAGTGATAAAACTTTGCCTCTAAAACAGCGCTGTTGATCTGGAAATAGTATTTTCATGTTCATTATAAATTTCGCACATCTTGAGCGTTCAAAAGATTGAGTCTGTATCAAGTAAAGGCTTAGCCATTATTTATTTAACTTCACTATTTTTTTTATCCTGTCTAACCAGCTTTGTTTTTGTTTCCTATTACCTTGTGTATAAAAATACTGTTGATAGTATTTATGACCACTTTACATTTTACTAGCTTATAAAAACAAAAATTATTCCAATCACATTTTCGTATCAACACATTGACAGTATAAATTTGATTTATTGTCAACTATACTCCAGCGCCGTGGAAATAATAGTTATTATATTGTGATAAGAGTTTATTATTTGATATTTTGTTTGACGTAAGCATTTACTGCTCGCTGGAAACCATAAATATTGTAATAAACTTAATAATTATTGTGTGTTGTATGAATATAATTTTACGTAATACGTTCCGACTGTTTAAGGGTTATAATGTTTTGTTTACAATGTAATAAATAATCTACCGTCGACTTGTTTACCATGTACAATAAATTAATTAATAATCTTTAGTAAAAGGAAAACTTCATTTTTTTTTTTAATTTTCGGGACCGTTCAGACGCGCAACGAGTTTTTCTAGGTTATTAAGCCACGTAGCGTTAACACTCTTTTTTTCACGACGTTTCAGAACGTTCATTATCAGGGTTGACGTTTATTGTATTGGTACATATATAAAAGTCAAAGTCCAGTAATCGATGACGCACATACGTACGTTAACGATTTTACCTGAAATATAGAGCAACGACCAAAGAAGCAACTCAGCATTTTGTTTTGAATATAATACAATATATATTATTCTGCAATAGCAACAGTACTGTACATAAGACATCCGTCCACATAAGATCAACGTCCTGGAAAACATTACCTTCATTCCCGCTACGAAATATTCTATAAAGAGACTATAGAGCGTGGTAAGTCAGCTCAACCAAGTTAGTTCTAATCAGTCAATTCCATCATGTAATCCAAGTGTAGTCAGTTCAATTGAGCATCGCTGTTACTCTTGTGCTTCACAATAAAGTTCCTTATATTTATTCACCGTGTAATAAATACACATTGAACGCCAACTTCGTTTCTTCTGTCAACCTCCAACTAAAGTAGGAGTTTCAACCCTTACAAGGATGATTTATATCGCATTATCACATCCCAA
Source organism: Micrasema longulum (assembly GCF_059751315.1). Taxonomy (NCBI): domain Eukaryota; kingdom Metazoa; phylum Arthropoda; class Insecta; order Trichoptera; family Brachycentridae; genus Micrasema; species Micrasema longulum. The sequence goes on along the minus strand of NW_028279392.1, from coordinate 32,295 downwards.
CATTTCGGTTTACATTGAAATGTTTAAAACAGGAAGTTTTGAAAAAAGCTGTTTTGATTTTTGTTTAATGTGCGGTAAGAGTGCATTTGACTTTATGGGGAATTAAAAAAAAAAAAACGAACCTTTCAAGTTCCTGAGACAACTGTAATCAAGCGGAAGCGATATGACAGGGCTATAAACTGTGCATGCCTCCTCAGATTCTGAGGTCCTGGATATCCGGTGCTGACTATTTATTGGCAGTGCATGTCAGAACTACGGGCCGCTAATTTTATTTGGGATTATTCACATGAGATTGCAAACACTTGAACGGCCTGGTGGCTGTTTGCTGACAAAACATTTTCGGGAAAAAATTTTGAGAAGGCAATATGGGAACCTAGGCATTTACAGGGCTTATAACCTGTCATTAGCTGGTTTAAGTAGCCACTTTACACACTGTGTAACATTCACCATTATGCCTATGTTTGAACATCCACATTTCCTCAACTCTTCCATCTGCGGACTTTTGCTTGAGATAAAGGTTTTAGCTCTTTGACTTCACGTGTACGTTTAATATCTATATCAGTTTGCCATAAGGAATAGTCTTTGTATATTCTCACATGGAAAAATATTTAAAAAGTATATTGTTAAGTGTCCTCGGCACGGGTGCCCAGTGAGGTCACATTATTTCTTTTATTAATCATTGTTTAAAACGGAAAAATGAATATATAAATAAACACACTACACTTTTTAGGATCTAATTTATTTGCCACAAACATATTTTTTGAACTTAAATTTTAATAAAAATATGTTTTTCAACGAACGTTTCTTAACCAACAATATTTTGAATTTGTCCAAATTTTTTTAGAAAAGGACTGTATTCAACTTCCTGGGAAGCTGTTAATATTTACATATTACAACAGAGATGAAGAACATTCTAGAGAAGGTAATATAAAAGTCTAGGCATCTACAGGGCTTATGATCTGTCATTGGCTGGTTTAACATTCACCATTCTGCCCATATCTGAACATCTATATTCCTTTAATTCTTTCATCTGTTGGTAATTGTGAAGTTTAAGAGCACAAGCTTTTATTTATGCGGAAGAAAGATTCATTTTATTGAATTTTTTCACCTACATACAAGGCATCGCCTGAAAATCTTATTTTTTCCATTTTTATACTTCATCATGGACCAGGTGGATTTATCAACAATATTTTGAGTTTGTCCAAGTTTGTCCAATTGTCCTCAAGTAGTTGAATCCAGTCCGTGTCTACAAAAACCAGCTAATGACAGATCATAAGCCCTGTAGATGCCTATACTTCTATTTAACTTTCTCTGAAATGTTATTCATCTTCGTTGTAATATGTTAAAGTTTCTTGATGTAACTGGTCCGTAGTATGCAAAACTATTTATGTACCTATTTAAAGTATACATTTTTTGTTTGTTATGTAGAGTATAATTAATATTAAATTATGGCTTTTCGTGGATTTAGTGGCAATGAAATCCACCCCTATAACGTGCGTTGTCTAATATATACTTTGTCGTAAATGTGCTTAAAGCATAATTATGTAAGCTACTTAAATACCACAGTAAAAAAGCTCCGAGTGGTCAGCTCGGTATTCCGGCATATACGTACATATAACCAAAGGTAATAAAAATTAAGGTGGATTAGAAATATCTCCAGGCAAACGTGAGATTATGGATGAGCGATTTTACTAGGGATCCTTAACTATCGAGGATTAAGGAGTGAGAAACCAAAACATTTTGCTATGGAAGGGAAAAAACTAAATTAAATAAAATGAGATATTTCAAGAGAGATCTCTTGGAAATGAGAGTATGGAATTCTAGATACGTACAAGGTTAATCGTCATTGCCCTTGCGATACCCGTTAAGTAGCATTTAAAAAAAAAAAATAACATCTTTTTGATGATAGATATTTTAAAACATATTTTTTGCATCTAGGGGTTCGTTTTGTTAAACTTTCAGTTATGTCGGAATTTAATTCGACTTCAAAAGTGAGTTTTTTCCCTCTCATATTTTTATTAGGCTCTTAAGAAAAAAAGTGCTAACCTTATAACAATTAAAAATTTAAATAAATCATAATTAAAGGAAAAATTGCTCGGTGGAACAAAATTTTTACACTAAATGCGTAGATACATGTATCCAGGGGTTCTAGACCCGCCAGTATTAACCGATGTACTTATTTATTTATTTACATACATAAGTTTATTGTGCATTATTTGTGACATAAGTCCCAACTCTATGGGACTAAGTCCTGTGTTAAGATGGGACTAGCAATTAATTGACACAGACACATGAGTATATTACCACAAATATAGGATCAGAAACATAAAAAAAATATTGTAAAAATGCATATAAATATATATGGCACATCAATATGGTAAACAGTAAACTGAAACATTCGATAAATCATCAAAGAGTTTCCTACTCAAGTCCCTTCCACTAAGGAAAATATAGTCCTTAACTACTATATTGAAAATAGTTTTTGTCCTTGAGAGCTTAATACGCTTTTCCAAAATATTAAACCCTTTCATTACATCAAATTTGATGGTGGGGAGTCGGTAGTATATTTTTGCTATCGCTCGAGGGAAATTATCTTCAACTTTACCGTCAAAGTGAAGGCATGACGTCTTTCCATCGTAATCGAGGCCCTGGTATATATAGTTAGTCTTTTTTACTTTACTTCACGTTTTCCACAGCAATGTTCACGCGACGACGCTCATTTTTAAGGATATAATTTCAAAATATCGTTCTATGATACATCATCTCCATTTAATTACCTCAGTGATACTCAGTGAACATAAAGAAAGCACGTATTTTACTTTATAACAAATATTTTGGTTTATTTTTTTTAAACAATGTTGGGTAAATAAGAAATCAAAAATACTTTTAATAAACAAAAAATATTTAACAGATTTTGCCGGTGCAACGACTTTATAAATGTCGCGTGTAGTTCACTTTCTTCGACGATTCGGATCGCATTACAGCATGCATCATCAAATATCAACCCGATAACTGAATTTCTCACCCAACTACACTGGCTCAGTATCAGGCATAGAAGAAACATTTACATTCCATCACTTCTCCACAATATTGAAAATAATCTCACTTCACCTGTTTATTAGAGAGAGATCGTCCAACCTTTATCACAGCAGAGGCTTTCTTTTCGGTCTAGTAACAAGAGAACCCTTTCAATACCCATACACCGCTCTATTTTTTTTTGCTTTTTGTTTTTTGCTGTAGCAGCTGCCAAATTAAAGCATTATCTACCTATTAATATCAGAGACGCCCCTTCTTTATTCACATTGAATTTAATCACGATTGAAATGCCAATTTATGAATATTTGTGTTTTTCCTTTCTAACCCTTTTTTCCTTCCTTCTTTACTCCCTCCTTTATACTTAGTATAGTGTAGATATTTAGTTAATTTTTTTTAAATTTTTAAAATGTATACATATCAATGTTAAAATAGGTGCGAAGGTTTTCAATTGTTATAAATTTGTTTCTTTTTTGGGTGATAACGTGTCAAATTACTAGTACTGGTAAAAAAAAAAAAAAAATATCAATAAAAGTGGAATAAAACTATAAAAGTATTTTTATTATTATAAATTACTAATACTTAAACACATACTTTTTTTCAAGAAAACACTCAGTTTACTCTGAAGATGGCTCCTTCAATGGTAGCCAAAACGTCGGAACAAATCTAACAGACACGGTCTCACCCAAAAAATAAACAAATTGATATCAATGTTCGGTTGCATGATAAAAATATTATCTACCAACAATACTCGTATGTTCGTGTACCGCTGATTTTCTCGATTTCAACAGTTTGGGTAAGTAAAAAGAAATTTCTTAAAGAGAATATACCCACCCTTATGCATGTGTATGTAAACTGTATATGCAAAGAAAATGTTTAAATAAAAATATATATATTATATATAGAATGTAATCTATTTAGGATGTTTACCGTGTCAAAGTCGTTGCTACATAGGCTTATTAATTTGAAATATGTGTCGTTTTTTACGCCATTATGTCATTTCTGTATAACTGGGTACTAGGGTGATTTATATTGCATTATTTAATCTTGGTTTACATTGTCAAAATGTTTGTATATCGGAAATACTTTAGAGATGTTTCGATATCAAACAAAAAAAATTGAAGATACAGTTTTCTCTCGCAATGTTGGTTGACAATCCATGTAGCAAGCTGTCTGCGCGGTACGATAAGTCGAGCAGGACAATAAAGAAAAACTTCAATTCCGGAGGTATTAAAGTCAACGACTTGTTGATGAAAACGGTCCCCGGGTAGAAACAAAACTCCAGAAGGGGGCAACACGTGGATTAAAGCCCCCTTTACTGCCCCCCTTGGCCTATTTGCCCTTCCAGGGCCACTGGGCCGCAATAAAGCCTCTATCTCCGTGCCCCACGAGAAAATCTCCCTACAAAATATTACCATAACGCAAAAATCGTGATATAAAGCAAAACCTTCATTTTCATTTTCACAAGGCGCATTTTTATATTTGAGTTTTGCTGCATTCTTTTTTATTATCTTTGTCCGCGCAAATTAAGAATACAGTTATGTACGTGAAATAGAACCCGAATCCTGGACGAGTGCTTTCAACTCGGTGGCTAGGTAAAAATCCTGAAAAAAGAAATCCAGGGGAAATAAATCCGCCTCATAGTGCTGTGGTAGGCGCTTTCGTCAAGTTATGTCACGATTCATGTTCATTTTAAACTTTGTTAAAAATATAACTTAATGTGAGATCAGTGTGAACGGAGATATTGTGAATGAGGTAGAGAAATTTGTGTATCTGGGAAGTATGTTTACTCGGGATGGAAATACTGAGAAAGATATTGAAAGGAGGGTGAGTGCCGGAAACAGGGTGAACGGTGCACTGAAAACTAGCTTCGCAAACAAATGTTTGTCGGAGGAGGAAAAACTATCGGTTCACAATGGAGTTCTAGTGCCAACCCTAATGTATGATAGCGAAGTATGGAATTGGAAAAATAATAATGAAAGTAGGTTAAATACTATCAAAATGCGATCCCTCAGGCGAATTCATGGTAAAACGATGTATGATAGGTACACAAATGTGGAGATCCGTGAACTATGTAAGGCTGAGACATGTATTATCGAAAGAATCAAGAAAGGAGTGCTGCGTTGGTTGGGACGCGTAGAGCGAATGGAAAGCGAAAGAACGGCTAAAAGGATCTTCGATGCAAATGTTGACGGATACAGAAAACGAGAAAGACTGAGAAAGACGTGGCACGATCAAGTCCATCAAATATTTGAAAATTGACATATCAATGGTAGGAATAATCGGCGTGCGTACTTGAGAAGATGTATGAATGTAGAAGAAGCGAGGATTCTATGCAAAGACAGAGTGATGCTGAAACGGCGTGATGGTTTGTTTGTTTATCATCACATATCTTGACGTCGCAACTATCAATGCCAAATATGTCGCGTTTTTCTAGTGACGTGTTTTTTTTATTATCTTTTTTAAAGTTATAAATGAAAACATTTCTTCACAATATCCATATTGATTTTGAAAATACAGTAAATTATTCCAAATCAATTTCATGTGTTTTTATCGGTATTCGTAGTACGTGATATTTTCCTAGTGAAGCGTATCTGGATCATTTTTGTTACAAATAAAGTACCGTTACCATTGAAATGCTCTGTGTACCAGTCTTCAAGGTGATTTTACACTGCAATATTTCACTGTCCCTGGACTGGTACCTGAAGCGGCGTAAGTATAGCCTGTGAGCTCGCCAATACATGACAGATGACATTAACATAACCATAGAAAAACATAGCAGTTGAGCTCTCAGAAGTAAAGCAACGTGAATGCAGCAATGCTTGAACTACATGTCAATAATATTCTAATAATAAATAATATTATTTGGCCATACGGAACTTTAAAGCACACCTTGGTTTAATTACTAATAGTATTTTATCGGTTAGGTAGGTGTATTTAAAAAAATGTTGCGTACCTGAAAAAAGCACAAATAATTATGTTTTTGTAAATGATGTCAGTAGCGACACTCAGAGAGTGGCTTTGTGACGTTTTGACATTTTTTATAAGAAATTCATGGCGTAGCCGAAATACTGTTATAAAAACGAGGATGTTTTTGTTGATTGACGTTAGCAGGCGCTACCCAGGGGCGACTTTGTGACGTGAGAAATTATTTAAAAAAAGAGATTTATGGCGTAGCCGAAATATTGTAATTAAAAAGAGGATGTTTTTGTTGATTGACGTTAGCAGGCGCTACCCAGGGGCGACTTTGTGACGTGAGAAATTATTTAAAAAAAGAGATTTATGGCGTAGCCGAAATATTGTTATTAAAACGAGGATGTTTTTGTTGATTGACGTTAGCAGGCGCTACCCAGGGGCGACTTCATGACGTGATGAAATTATTAATTTAAATATTTTTTTTCATTTTACATAGCGTAGCCGAGATAAGAAATTGCGTGGTGTTTCGAAATTTAACCGTGTAGGTAGCCGCCTAGTTACAATATTATTTTTGTATAACTCCTGTTTTATAATGTTTATGTATTTATCGCTATAAGAATTAAACTAAAGATAGTTTTTACTTTTAATCGCTATCCGTTTTTTTAAATTATGTTTGTAACACTCAGTAATATTTATTTTTCAAGTATTCAATATTATTTTTGCATTTTAATTAATATTGTTAATATAAAGCGTATTTTTATTTATTCGAATTTACTAGACTGTTTTTATTACAAAAAATAAAAATGCATATTTCTCTATGTATTTTTCTGTTATAAACAATCTATTAAAATAATACACATCAAATTTCCATTGTCTGTTGATTTTATTTGCAATCTTCTTTTTTTTTTATGGTTAAAACTCTAGGAAATTCAAAGACAATAAAATTTTTACTGTCATATATTGGCGAGCTCACACGCTATACATAGCCCCCTGAAGCATAAAGCTGATCACAAAACCTTCATGTAACAGATGATCAGGATATGCCACATTTAGTGTTTTAATGAAGTGCAGAATAGACATAATATGGGCCTTATTTAAAGTTACGCCTTGGCACAACAGTAGAATAAGGATAGGAAAACCATTCTTATTCTTCCACTATAATAAGGATGGTATTCCCATTCCTATTCTACTACCAGGCTTAACTTTGTACCAAGTTTTTAAGTACGGCCTAATAATGAATTCGAGAATATACAGTCAGAAAAACACTTTTAAAAATTATATTGATTATTTATAAGTTTTAAAACCCTTTAGGGTTTTAAGATATAAGATCAAGCCATGTTATGTTTCGTCTCGTTAATGTAAACATCATGTTCTTTTAAAAGTTGATTTTAAATTTTCCTCCAATATAATTTATTGCAGTGTTCAAGTTCACTGTTTAGTATTTTTGACTATCCTGCATTTGCCTTTGCTTATTTAATGCGGGACTGTTGTTATCTGGTAGTATATATGTTTGTTGGGTTGTTTGTCATAAATAGAAAATATAACTTTTTTTGGAATTTTATATTAATAAAGGTGAATGAAATAATATCGACGAATTTTTTTTTACTTATTAGTAGGATAAAATAAATTTTTGAATTCTCGCAAAAACGGTTCATTGCATTGGCCATGCCCCTAATACGTCGCGACTTGGTTGAATTTTGAACTTTATTTGTGACCGTTTAATTTTAAATAAAACATCCTCATAAATCTTGACGTCACAATTGCCGAGGCCAAACATGTCGTATTTTTGCGGACATATTTAAAAAAAATTAAATATAAAATTGTTTGAAAACATTTCTTCATATCCATATTGATTTTGAAAATACAAAAAATCGTTTTTAATCCATTTCACATATTTTAATCGGTATTCGAAGTATCTGATATTTCCCTATTGTGAATTTCTAAGCCAAGAAAATGTATGTTTGTATGAATAAATCAGCTTCGTGGTGTAATGGTCAGTGCATTAGCTTGCCATGCAAGAGGTCTCAGGTTCGGTTCCGACATGGTTAATATGAAATATTTATTTAAAAAGGTGCTTTCACACAAGAATGTGTCATAGTTCCTTGACTGATAACTGAAGCGTAAGAAGCGTAACAAACAGTGCCCTATGCACCATTAGGTGCGGAAAGAGAATGATAAAGATGATGAATAAATCGTCCTGCGGTCAGCGCGTTAGCCTGCCATTCAATAGGTCTAGGGTTCGATTCCCAACATGATTGAAATGAAATATTTTTTTTAAAGGGTAATTTCACACTAGAATATTTCATAGTCTCTTGACTGGTAACTGAAGCATAAGACTGATCATCTAACATTCATGTAACAAAATTGAGTAAGGTACGCTGCGATTGCTGTACCAATCCAGTGCCCCGTACACCATTAGGTGCGGAAAGGGAATGATGATGATGATGATGATGAATAATTCGTCCTGATTTTACAAAGTTCGTTTGTTTACTGTTTGACAAACTGAAAAACATGACAGCTCACATTTGATACCAGTATGTACAATGTCCGACAAAAACCTTTGAGTCGTTTATAAATATATCCTTTCCTTAGCGGCGAATAACTTTATACTCCCGATCCCCTGGGCCAGGAACACTTAACGATGGTCCCGCGTAATTAATTATTCGACTCCTGTGAGGCGTTTTATGTTAGAGTCCTCGCAATTCCCTAGAAACAGAACACGGAAAACCAGCGTTCGATCCACCAAGTAAAAAATACATTTTACCATCAGAGAGCACAATTTTAGCGTAATATGGGACTTGACTGTTTTTATGGAGGGCTTGTATTTTATTAGAGTTTAATTACAATACGTTTGTCATTTGTACCCTCCTTTGATAACGGCTAGTCTACGGGATGTCAATTATCTTACAGAGTACCTCACGACCCCTATAGATCTGCAAATGTATGAACCCAATTACATGAAGAATATTGTATGGTATTTGTACACAGTACTATCCCTGAACATACTTTTACATGATTAATTGCTTTATGTGTTTTGTTCTGTTTATAAATGAAATTTTAGTAATAAAATTAACCCCCTTAAACATATTTGTACAAACCTTAGAGTATATGATGTATATACTCTAAGGTACAAACTCTTTTACATGTTTATCGTGAAATGTCATTTATTAAACATATTTTATAAACATATACTGCAAAATTGCCTTTTATGAAACTTATAATATAAACAGATTTAGTTAAATTATTTTTTAAAAACATACATTTCTTTTTACCCAAGATAAAAAAAAAAATTAAAACCCAAAAATTATGTGTAAAATAAATGATTAAATCAAATGTTATGATAAATTAAGTGAGGTCAAAAGAACCCAACAAAATATAAACACTCGTTCGGCAACACAAATTAACTGTATTGTCCCATTTGTATCAACCGCCTTTAGTAAAAAGCAATATAATGTCATTGCTCCAAAAATATTCAATGATATATTGCCAAATATAAAAGACTCAAAATGTAAAACAAATTTTAAAATAAAAATAACTGCACATATAAATAGTGTGGCGAGAGATTTTTTTGAAAAATATATGTACCTAAATCAAAAAACGTAGTACCTTATATAATCGGTAGACATATTATTTATATTTTTATGTATTTCATTGCTTTATATTTGTTTTTTATTAAATATTATACCATTTTATTTATGTTTAAATGACATGTATTCTTATATTTGTATAATAACGATTTTTATTTTTGGCATTAAATTAGCTAGGCATTAAGAATTATAATGTTATTGTTTGATTAGTATAGGACTACTTATGCCCTAAAGATAAAAAACCTCCATCTTAGAACAGACTGAGCCATGTTAGATGGAGACTATCATAAACAGAGAACACTCCGTTTTCATTTTACAATAATTAGTTTCATATAAATTCCCTGTTATTTAGTATGTATACTAATTTTTTACAATAAATTTATAAAAAATTATAATAATAATAAAAATAAAATATTTTTAAGAATTAATATAACAAGAAAATCATATACTTACTATTTCACGTAATAATGATACAAAGGGTATAATTACCATTCACCATCTTTGGAAAAGCTCAAAAATTTGTTATTTTGGAACAATACATTACGTGTAATAACAGTTGCTGATTTCATGGAGTCTGTTTAATACGGCATTACAAATTTGCACTGTCCGTGAATGCTTGCGTCAAAGGTCTTCAATTTTTCCTTGAGTTTTAACATCATTTTTTTTATAAAAACTTGTAACTTTAAAGTTCATGACTAATTACAAGTGTAAAATTTATGTACCTTAAGATTATTTTTTTACTCTTTCCAGAGAATTTTGGTGACAAGTATAGAAAGGAGTCCATATTGTAGAGTTGATTTCTAATTGGCTTGGATATATATTGTATTAATAATAATAATAATAAAGTTTGGATAATTTATATAGCGCCATTTTTGTGAAAATCACCTCAAGGGCGCTGTACAATAAATAAATATCCCAACACGTCTTGCAGCTACAGAGCGCATGGACGGTTGGGATTATAGTTCCTCGTCTCCAATTATGATATATTATAATTATGATAAAAATGAGCTAGATAACAGAACGTCTTGCAGCTACAGAGCTCATGGACAGTAAGAAATCTAGCCCCTATTTACATTTGTATTTTTTATTTTTTATCTGACAATGAAGTTTAGAGTTTAAGTGATATTTTAAAAACGAAATAAAAAGCAAATTTATACAATTAGAAGTTAAATAACAACAAGTCTTGCAGCTACTGAGCGCATGGACGGTTGAAATTCAAGACCGTATTTACTAAATTTAGATATTTGATAGTTGATAACATTTTCATAGTTTGATAAAAATAATATGATAGCTTTCATCACAAAAAGTCTTGCAGCTTCAAAACGCATCGACAAATGGAATTTCAACAACATAAGAATGATTTTAAAAAGTTGATAATAAAAAATAATTTTAAAAAACGCAATAATAATACATTGAGCAAAGAACTAGTAAGTATGGCAATTAAGTAAACATATAACAGCACAAAAAGTAAAATAGAAAAAACTAAACAAAGAAAGCATTCCTTAACTTATTATTAAGGCAAACAGGACAATAGAAGATACTCAAACTCGTCCCTGTTTTATTTTGGTATGCTGTAAACAGGATCTTTTGTCTTTTTCTTAGTAAATAACTGTAAAAACACTTGGTTCACATTTGGCTGTTCCCTGGGAGATGATAGTAGGAACGCATCTGTGTGCGTAGTGTAGAGTGAAGGTACTAAGGAATATATCCGTTTCATTTTTTTTTTGTTATTACTATACGCATGTTTCCCGCTAGAAATTTCTGATTATTATTTTTTTACTTTGATTGAGATGTCAGATGAACTTGTGTATTACTTTTGATATTCAAGTAATTTTACGTGATACAGGGAAAAGGGTATCATTTGTATTTTTAAATGAACATAGATAGATAGCACTATATCATACAGTATTGTTAGGTATATTATAAATATGCGTGCATTTTTGGCGTTTGAAAATAAATAACTAGCCAATTATTTATTTTTCCACATTTTGCATACGACAAAAATAATTTTATTTTCTTTTACTTATTTAACTGTTTTTCCTATGCATAGTTGTCCATTTGTCGGGTCTTGTATTTAGCCAAGATCTTTCGTGTTAAATGAGTTTTTTCATTAAATTATGCTTAAACAATTAAAATCAATACTAACAATACTCAAAAATTAAAGTACCAAATAGAAATTAAAAATCATATAAAACAAGAAAAAATTTAAACTGAAACATAAATTACAAAATGTGAAAATGAAAAATAAACATAATGAGAATTAGTTCAAATGATAATAACAAAAATTATAATAATATCAAAAATAACAACAATCGTTTTAAATTTTATTCCAGTAAAGAAAAAATATTACGTCAATGAAACAATTGGCAGAATATTAAAGTTTAACTTTTTATCCACCTGCTTGCTATCTTTGTTGATGCATTGCCATTGACAAACGTGCTTATTTCACTGTATTAACATGATAAAAAAAATCGAGGGTTGATTTTGTTAAATGCTTTTGAAAAAATAGTGGTTTTTTTCAATAAACAATAAAACATATTTTTAATTGTATTAATAGCGACACTACCAATAAAAAAAGTGTTTGACAATATTTTTTTTTTTACTATTATATTTGATCAATAATGTACCTAGCGTAATTTTGAAATGAATTTAACAATACTGATGTGTAACAAGTTAAATGATTTGAAATTGTTTTTTCAATTGAATATGCATAAAGCATAATCATTAAAATGACGCTAAATAGAGGATTCCCAATAATTAGAGCGTTTTAGGGGTCGAACTAATTTTTTATTTTCAACACTTTTTTGTTGCCTTCTTCAGATTACAATATCCTTTTTCAGAGGCGTTTTTTACAAAAATATAATATCTGTATTTTTGGACAGTTAATAAAAGATATCCCCTTTTCCTTCCCAAGGGAGCTTTTCCGGGAGCAATTTGAAAAGCGAGCTTTAAGGTAACTTTTAGGGCAATTAAAAACTTTTAACTAAGTTTTGCTTGTTTTGAATCGTTCAATAAAAAACAATCATATTAAAAATTATAAACGTGAAGTTAATTTTATTCAAAATTACTCCGAGTTTCCTGGTTCATACTTTTCAGACTTCCGAAATCATCGAGTTATCAAAATTTAGCTGCGCACTAAAGGTACAACAGAATCATATTAAACAGTATTGAATGGGGTACACAGCGTCAAGTCTCGTACGAATTTATTTTCTAGAAACTTCGTCCGCCATTTTACCAAAACAAAGTTCCATTTCGTCGAGTTTCTAAGTAGAATTTTAGAAAGTAAACGAACCTCTTACCCTGTTGTAAGGTAAAGTGCTACTACTTTATGTCCTACTTTCGTTTTCACATGGGGTCTCTACAATTCGGATCAAAGCGCAAAGAACCAAATACACTCTACTTAACCGTAGTATTAGAAAAAAAACTAGGTGCTGTTTGCTTTCGTTTAGTTTCATTAACTTTTGGCTTCTAGATGGCTAAATTCTCCAAACATCGAAATAAATTGGAAACATTGAAGATTTTACTTTACCGAGATTTTCAAATTGGTATTTTAATTTTTGTAAATGTCTTCTAAAATTTACAGCATTCTAAATTCTCTAGACGATGTAAACTTGTTCTTTGTTTTTATGTAATCGCAAACCTTCCCAAATACAAATGAAAAAACTTATTTGATTGTCAAATTTGCTGCCCTTTAATTGTACAAAACATTTCATTTTCTTTCAATCTACCATTATTGGTCAACACTGAAACGAGTTTTTTTTTAAATGTGGTTTTAACCTTAAATGATGTCAATGAATTGAGTTGTGGTCCTGTGGGTAGCGTCTCAGACTTACGGATCAAAAGTCTGTGGTTCGAATCCCAATCTACCCCAACTTGATTCTAATAGTGAATTATTTACAACTCGTTGAAAATGGCGCTCAAAATCAAATATTTGGATATTACAACAGAGATGAAGAACATTTTAGAAAAGGTAATATAGAATTCTAGGCATCTACACGGCTTATGGCTTGTCATTGGCTGGTTTAAGTAGCCACTTTACACACTGTGTAACATTCACTATTCCGCCTATATTTGAACATCTATATTCCTTCAACTCTTTCATCTGTTGATGTTTGTGAAGTTAAAGAGCTGAAACCTTTATTTATGCGGGTGAGATTCATATAATTGAATTATTTCACCTACATACTAGGCAACGCCTGAAAATTTTTCAGTAGACGCCTAGACTTCTTTACTACCTTCTGTAAAATGTTCTTCATCTCTGTTGTAATATATTGATATTAAGAGCTCTCCAGGGAGTTGAATTGAGTCCTTTCAAAATTTGGATAAACTGAAAATATTATCGTCAAATACTTGGGTACGTTCGAACGCAAATATTTATTTTTTCAATAAATAAAAAAAATCGTTTTGTGTCCAGGCGGATAAAAAACACATTTCTTCAAAAAATACCCGAACCCGTGCCAAATGTTTTTAACTGGATGGCTACTCTCGGGTAAAAATCGTGAAAGAAGGAATTGAGTAGATAAATCGGCTTCATATTGTGGTGATTGGCGCATTTGCCCACGTTGCTTAAGGTATTGGGTTTGAATCCTGACATGGTCGATGTAAAATATTTATTCTAAAGGTGGCTCGCCACTGCAATATTTTACTGTTTCAGGAGATCTGCAAATCGACTGGAGATAGTTTCGAGATTAGTTTCGTAGTATAATAGTTGGCGCATCCTCCTACTATGTTTGAGGATCCGGGTTGGATTCCTATCAAGGTCAACGTAAAATATTTATTTGAATATAATTTTAGGCTTGAATGTTTCACTGAAGAATGACTTTAACTGACACAATCCCTCCATATAATTTGCTGAAATCACAGTAGTGAAAGAAGCAATTAAAGCCGAAGAGCTTAATTCAATTAAAATTATTGGCATTCTGTACCCCTACGGGGAAACCGCACGGCGTGATGGGTTCATTGTTTTATTTCATATTATAATGCATGATGATGAAATTGTACATCAATAAGGTATTGTGTACCACAAAAACATACATGGCACCAAATTTTATTTCGAAAACCAAACTGCCTAACCAATGTCAATTAAAAAAACCATATTTATCGATTACAATCAATAACAACAACCTTAGGTTGGCAATTGTAATATCAACATAAAATATACAATTGTTTCTAGATTTGGGAATTTTGTTGATATTTTTAACAAAAGGGATTCACAAATCAAAAGATGTCTCGTTTTTCACTTTTAGCCTTAAATTTACCTTATTTGTATTAAGGACGTTTATATCCCCTGTATTTTTTATTTTTTTTAAAATAAATATTTTTATCCATTTTCTTTCCTTGGTTCTTCTTTATCTTTCATTCCAAACTCATTATCTGATTCCACCTTCCTCATTTTTAAATTTGTACAACCTCATGTAATTTTTTAAAGTTAATACGTCCAAATCTTATCTTTCCATTAAAAAACAGCTGTTATTAATTAATTACGTTTTTTTTTTCGAGCATGTATCTTTTGAAATATATTTTTGTTTTTTAGCACAATTTTTGACCAACTCTTCTTTGACCAGTCTGTTTTTTGGTTGGCTGGAAGATATTGATTTTAGAGATAAGTACGCCAAATCAACCCACGTAATTTTTGTACTTGAAGTTTTAAATAAATAAAATTATATGAATTAATACATACCTATTTTTACGCGAGTATCTACATCCATACTAGAATCGGGTTGTGGATCCGTGACTAGTGTTACGGATTTGCAGGCCAGAGGTCCAAGGTTAACCCCCACTTGATTTCCGTTTTCTAATAGTTAGTTATTTACAACTCGTTGAAAATGGCCACCAAAATTGAAATATTTGGCCAAATTATAAGAACGCCAAAATTTATTTTTTATAAAAATATATATATAAATGCGAAAATGTGTTTGTTTATTCGTGTTTCTTTCAGGTCGCAACGGAAAAATCAACCCACGTCATTTTTGCACAGAGATAGCTGAAGAGCTGACAAATGTCAAAGGCTACATATTTTCATCCCAATATTTTAAAAAAATACACTTAAAAAGCTATAAAATAAATAAATAATGGAAACCTTCCCACCATTAGATCAAATAAAAAGTTATCTCAGACTAAATATACTTTTTGAAATTAAGATTTAAAATACAATAAAAAGAAAATACTTCCAACAAAATAATAGTAAAAAAAAACGGAAAATCATCAACATTTTTAAAGATAAAAGAGAAAGTACTTAAATTACATGCATTAATGATATATGTCATGATGTAAATCGCTAAGATTGTCGCCCATTTTGAATTTACATAGATAACTAATGCAGGGAAACCAATATAAAAATGCAAATTATAATTATTCAGGATTGTTAAATATGTTTATTTTTAACTGGAAGTGTGGATAATGTGATGTAGATAGTTTCTGCACTCACACCTCAATACAGCCCAGATGTAACATAGATCATTATTGGTGGGAAGGCTGTGATTAGCAAAACGATTAGTAAATGAGTAGGCGGGCGTCAAATAATAGAATTCATTAAATTTCTATAATTTACTTGTTTGATCTACGATTAGTTTTATTTGCTTTTCGTTTTGGTTTTCTAATAGAATTTTAGGTTTGCGAACAGAATAAAGAAGCTATGCGCAATAGACAAACGGATCGTTTTTTTTTTCATAGCGATGCTTGGAGGACCGGCAATTGATCAGGCTAATTTTTATCCGAAATAAAATATCGAGAAAATTCTCATTGCTTAATCACAAAACTAATTAATTGCTTTACTTATTTCTCCCTTATATCACGTAAGCAAAGCCGCAGATAAAAGCTAGTATTTATACAATCATAATCTTTAATCTACTTCTACTAAGTACTAAGTCTGACGTTATTAATGTTTTTTTTTAATTTTTATAGAGTCTTTATTCAATAAAATATACACATTATTACAATATCAATACATTATAAAGAAAACAAAGTATTAAAATATATTTTGTCCCGATAAACTATTCAATAATAGTTTGTCATAGTTTAGTTTAGACATTAGTTTTAATTAATAATCAAATAAATAGAGTACAGACATAATACTGTATACGTATAAAATAATAGACAAAAAAAATAGTTCAAAGATATATTATTAATTTTTTTTTTTTTTTAAGTATGAAAATAGAGTAAAATATTAACAATTGACATTAAAGAATAGCAATTTACTTGAATATATTTTTAATATAGGAAAAAAATAAACACACATATAAAAGTGTGTGCTCATAAATGTAATCAAAACGAGATAAAAAATAAAACAAAATTAATCGAAAATTTCAATTCATATCTACCGAAAAAATAAAAATAATAAGAAAATTTAAAGTACCAATTAGTTATAATTGAAATGATGTAATAACTTATATTTACTAATAAGTTACTAATTAAAAATACTTGGTACACTTCCACTTATTTGTTTGACCAATTAGCGCTTTCACACAATTGAACATTTAAGTGGAAATACTTTCATTTTTGATATTTATTATTTGTTTTATCAATAAAATAAAAAGTGAGGGGTTAGAGATGGGGTGCTTTTTTTTAATTTTCCATCTTAATTTTAATTTCTCCAACTGTATTCGATTTAAATAGCGTATAAAATTTCATTTTATTTGCTTATTTACATTACGTATAAAAACCAATATATCGAGATATATTTCACTTTATGTTACTTTGTTCATTATGAAAGGCAGTAAGCCATGTATATAAAGAAAAAAAAAGATGAGAGACGAAAGATAATGTAAAATTGGAAGAAAAATGTCAGGGTAGATGTGTGCAGCATTGCATCCTCTCTGCCTACTGTTACTCGAAAATTGCGTGATGTAGAATTCGTATGATGTAGAAATCTTGTTAGTTTAAATAAATGAACATGCTAGTCCAAACTTAAGTAAACATAGATCATGTTTTCAAAGCATTTTGCAAACACACCTGCGATAATAATTACCCAACGAGTAATCGAATAGAAACTATATCATTACCACGTCAATTACAGGGTGTTTCACGTTTCCCTTACCCTTGTCAACGTATTAAATGAAAACAACATGGCTGGCACACGGTACTTGTCCATTTAGGTATAGGGTGCCGTAAACAAAATGAAAGCCTACATTTTGACATGTTACTGATAAAACGTTACTGACGAAAACAAGTTTGTTAACAGTAGTACTTTTGTTATAAATCAAACTTTATTATTTAAATTGCTTAAAATCAAAGTGAGATCTTAAATATAGTTCTACTATAAGGAAGGTGAGTTTAAAAAATTAAATATTTTTGATTTGTGTAATATTTATTCAAAATGTTCCATTTGAGGGGTAGATTTACGGGCTTAACTACTGAAATGCAGTAAATTATTAAAATTTATTTATTTGTTTTTTCAAAATTACACTTATTTACATATTTAAGAACTATTTTAGGCTTAATATAAAATATATTATTAAACTAATTACCCTACAATGCCCAATGTAGAAAATCTGCTCCATACCGATAATCGTTGTATAAAAGTGAGTTCAAACATCTTTATCTCTCGACGACTTGTTTATTTTATTGTATACATACTAGCCATTTTTTAACGCATTAACAAACGTCGCGTCGCTGGAGGTATACTTGATACAACAACCTACGCCCAACACCCCGGGGTACGAAAAGGGACGTGTTGATTATTTTTTTAAATATACAAACCGCTTTTGAATCTTTCCTGTTTTAAGGATTCGGTTCAACTCGGAAGCTTCCTAAAAATGGAACAGTATTCTACCATTTTGCTAATAATGAACTAATATAAATGCGCAACTGCTGTGTAAAGTAAACTCATTTCACAAACTAGTGCCGTAGTAAAAAACGTAAGAAATTCAATGCAAACATTAGCTTGAGTGCAGCCATGTACTATTGTAACTGCACACCAGTGGCGAGCAGTGATTAATTTTACAGGTAATCTACAAAAAATGTTAATTCATTTGTACCTACATGTAATTACATGAAATATACATGTTATATGATAAAAAATAATTATTTTTCTGCGGTTCTGTGAAAATATTAGCAAACAAAAATTATTATTGACTTTGTGATATACATTGCTTTATTCTACAAAATTTTAATGTTACACTTGTTCAAAGGTTTATTTAAAAATATCACAATGACATTCAGCAGATATTTCCATTATGGTTAAAATGTCAACACTGAGCAATGGCCGATTCCTTTTAAAACGAATAATGCCAAACACGGCCACTTCATACGCCACATGTCCTACGTGACAATGTGACACATAATAATATATCAACGGTATCCTGTCAGAGAAAAATAATCCTTTAGAAATAATGTTCGAAATCTTTGTTTCCAAATAGAGAATCTCCAATAATTTGCAATCTTGTTTTAGTACTATAAACCTGACTTGGTTAAATATATCAAATATAGAGTACTTTTTGTATGGAGGAATAAGCAGAGGTAATTGGCTAGTTTCATCGTTCACTGAGAACGGGCTGAGCGCTGGGCACATTCCTTTTTTTATTTTTTTAGAAAGATATAAACGGTGGTTGTGATTTACACAACAATAAACAACAATTATTTTATTTGTTTTCCAATCAACATACTCGTAGTTACTATAGAACATTATTATTGAAAGTAAAATATAACGGTAAGCTCTACTTAATCGCTTATTTAGACGATTCGCCCCTGCTGCACAAGTATACCTAAGTATACCTAGCCAGAAATAGTATGCAGAGTACCGCAGCTGTGAGTGTAGCGAGCAAGGCTAGGTAGACTGAAATGGATAAATTAAATGCATTTCACGTAAAATTGGTAGCCATTTGTTAATCCAATGGGCTTGCAGCAAAGCAGACGAAATACCAAATGCAAAATAACTCAACCGGGGGCCGCCGCACTCGTTGGCATTTTTTATTATGCTAATTTCGAAAATATTTCGAACAACAACGTTTTGTGTGTGCGGAAATGATTTGCTTTGATAAAAAGCTGCAAAATTCCACTTTCTGTGTTGAAACTGCATTTTTGAAATGATTAATTAATTTTTTGTAATAACCTTTAAGCTCTTCGTTTGCGCTTGTCCGCTTGTACGCATTTTAACTTTGTTTTAATTTTGTGATTCTGGAAAACAATTTTAAAATTCCACAATTTGCATAAACTAATATCGAATTCTGGAAATACAGAAGTGAACATATTATGCAGGCAAAGAAAATTTAGTAAAATTCAACAATATTATTTTTAATATTGCTAAAACAGATAATGCAATAGATTATTATACTCAAATCTGCGTCTTATTTGAGTAATTCTCTTTGTTATTTTAAATTTAGATTTTTCTTAAAAGAGAAAAAAAGAATTCAAATTCATATTTATTTCTATTTGGTTATTGATAAAATGAGTTTTTCAAATTTTTCTTGTTTGGCTTTTATTTTTTCCCTTGTTTTTTTAAATTAAATTTGGAGTAGGTTCTTGTATATTTGCTTTTCACTTTTCCTATTGATGGTAACAATTTTTTTTGCACCACAACAGGCTTAAAGGCCCAAGAGGTGAATTGCAAGCAAAGAACACCCAGGCTTTAAAAAAATCACATTCATTTTTTGTGTTCTCATCAGGAATCGAACCCGGAACCTTCTGTGCGCGAGTCAAGTTTTTGTACCACTAGACTTTGGAGCCCGCCATATATTTTATTAAATGTGTAAATATTCTATTTTTTTTTTTTTGACCCTTAGTGAATTTGTGTAAATGATACCTGATTAAAACGAAAGACGTATTTTACGTATTTATTCAACTGACAAGAAAAAAAATATCTTCATTTCAAGGTAATGTTCCGAAACAACGTTAAAATTTTCATTTTCTGAATGGAAACATCAATATGGAATCTAAAGAAAAAATATTTTTAAGAAAGGCTAAAAAATCTAAAGAAATAATGATTTATGCATGAAAATTACTTCTTTACAAACTTTGATAAAAACTGTATAATAAAAATCATATTAGAACTAAAAAAAAATGATTCATGATTCAGACGTCCAACGTTCAAAATCCACTCTACCCCAAATTGATATCCATTTTCTAATAGTGAGTTATTTACAACTCGTTGAAAATGGTCACCAAAATTCAAATATTTGGGCAAATTATAAGAAAGTTAATATTTTAAATAATACCTACATGCAAAAAACACAAATATTTGTTTTATGTAAAAAAAAAAACATACACTTGCCTAGATAAATTTGTAACATAACAAGTATGAACTATCAGAAAAAACCTAACACATACCTGGGCTGGTATTTTAAACAGTATCGCGCGCGTAGAGAATGCTGTACAACAACATTCTCCACGCGTGCTATGCCGTTCAAAATTCATCCCTCGATAGTTCAAAAAATAATTTTAATTCTTCAAAGCCTTTTTTCATTTTTTTAAATCTTCCATATTCTATTCATGTTCAAATTGTAGTCCAAATTGATAACATCTTATTGCTCCCTTCGTATGAAGCCAATAAAGTGCACTAATGTGTGTTTCATTTATAAGTAGCTATTTACCAAAATTTAGGAAAGCTTCCCTCGCTATCTACCCCAATTTCGCCCACAAAAATGACGGTAAACTATCTGGATACAATAACACATAAACATTGAGATATCGTCCCTTTTAGGAGAGAATTATCCCTTTTGTCTCGTGTTTAGGCCTCCCCTTCTAAGTACTACGTCCCTTTCTAAACAATGACTTTTTCCTCCCTTTTCAAGATATACATAGATAAACCAACTTATCTTTCGGATAACCTCCTAATACATATTTTTTTCAAATATTTAAAACATTTGTTGATAACTCAATCAATTGAACATATCGTCTTTGCGCCTGCAAAGTCCGTTAAGTGATTTTTCTTTTTTAAATATGTTCTTCTATTTCTCAAATTTTAAGAATTTACAAATTTGTATCAACAAAATAAACTTAACTTTTTCACAACGAAATAGCGTGTTTTTCCTTAAGTTATCAATAAAAAAAATTAAAACCGAGATCAAAATAAACATTGTTTGAATTATTTTGTTTTTTTTTTTCATACAAATTAATGGATTTTGCAGGCGCAACGGTAATATATGTATAAAACATATTAAAACTGAGAAAAAGACATTTTACATAAGGTGATGTGGATGTGTAGGCATTTACATGACTAAGGGCCAGTCATTGGCTGGCTCAAGAGACCACTTTACACTTTTTTTTTTCAGTTTCACTGCTGCAAAACGGCTTTTATTCAATATTTTCAGTCACTTATAATATTATTTTTTAATTAAGTCTTGAGACTTTTCAGTGCATCATTTTTTTACAAAACAGATTTATTTTACACATCTTCCTGTATATATGTATTCTTCCAAATATAATTTTTTGTGAAGCTCAAGAGCTGAAACTTTTTGCTGAAACTATTTGACTGAATTATTTCACCCACATAAAAACCAACCCATGAAAATATTTTTTTTTATATCCTTCTTCTTAGACCTTTGATTTTATCAAAAATATTAAAAAATAAACTGAAAATTGAAATTATTTATACTATCATCATTATTTCCCATCAGTACACCAACCGCAGCGTACCCCTGTATTTTGTTATGAACCCGAAGAAAATCTTGTATGGTACGCAAACTTGCTAACCACTTGACAACAAGGCAGCCATGTATATGGTAAGTTAACCATATTACAACAATTAATCGAATTTGTCTTATAAATAATCGCGGCTTTGTGAAAAATAACCAGATTCCTGCGCAAGTTTTTTTTATTCGATGGTTGCTCTCAGGTTAGAATCCTGAATAACTTAATCAAGCGGATGTATATCCACCTCTTTGTTTAATAAATGATTCATTTCTGAAGTTATTATCATTCTTGAACTGCATTTCACAAGTTTTTTCATTGTTTCTTGACTGTCATCCGAAGCGTTTGATTGATTACCTTACTTGCATGTAACAGATGATTTAACTTCACTGCATTTTTACCAATGGAGTGCCTT
Source organism: Micrasema longulum (assembly GCF_059751315.1). Classification (NCBI taxonomy): domain Eukaryota; kingdom Metazoa; phylum Arthropoda; class Insecta; order Trichoptera; family Brachycentridae; genus Micrasema; species Micrasema longulum. Next base: position 9,780 of record NW_028279392.1, on the reverse strand, counting down.
ATGCACCATTTATTGCGGAAAAGGAGAAGATGATGATAACAATATGTGGTAGTATGCCCTATTGAACTGAAAAATACTAAATAATATCAAAAGTACGTAAAATAACTAATAAAAATAAAGAAGATATTAAAAGCAGTGACAGTAAAAGGGTTGACCCTTGAAAATAGTTGCCTGCCTCCCGCATAAACAATTACCCACATTCTACACAAGTGCCACACGAATACCGAATATAAAACTCTCCAATTCTCTCCATGCAAAACCGAATGGCACCAATTGAATTTAAAAGCTCAAACTGGCTGATTCCGCAATCGGACTAGTTGAATCGGTCACGGGAATAAACATGCAAGATACAAGAGGATTTCCACTCCCATATTCCCGTATTGCCGCAGACTAGTGATGCAAACATTCAAATGATTCAGAAGAAACATATAATGAAAATAACCGATTATCAGTTATGACAAAAACATTCGATTATCAGTTATGTTTAAAAATATTCAATGACCTTATGTGGTTGGACAGAGTGCAGAGCATTTGTGCGGACCAGGTGTTGTCACGCTGGCGTCCAGTTTGAACTGGTTTGAAAATCGGTTTGATTTTCCTGCAAATCTAAACGGTCAAATTGCGCGCGCGTGAACACCTGGCCCACTCCCGCAATGCAAACGCTCTGCACCGTGGTCATGCACTTTTACTGTAATAGAAAAAATATTCGATAGAATAATGTGGATGTTTAAACATTGGCAAAATGATGAAGTTAAGAGATGAAACCTATCCAGCCAATGACAGGTTAAAAGTCCAGTAAATTTCTAGACTTCTATTTTCCTCTTAAAAAAAGTTTTCCCTCTCGGTTGTAATAAATTAAATACATTATGATATAATTTTTTTTATGTTACTTTTTAAAATTTTTTGATTGTTTATTTAGTAATTATTTTTATTTGTCATGTATTTTTGTTTCTATTTTATTATTTGGTCACTTGCCAAACTCAACAGCCTGATTCTTTTTTGTCAAGTTCAACGTGAATCGTTCTATTTTTTTATGTATTGTTTTTTCATGTTCAATAAAGTTTTTACTAATGAATAAAAAATACAATTAATAGATCAATAAAAGCAATAAATATGCATGTCAGCGTTCGTGAGTTTTTTGGGATTTACAATTTTATTCTTTTTTGGGTTTTTTAAAATCTTATGTTTATTTCCTGGCTTGTGGTCAAATAATCTGGGCATTTTCCTGCTATGTAAGAGGTCTTGGGTTGGATCTTGACATGGGCGACATGAAATATTTATTTTTAAGTGTTTACTTTTACTATATAATATTTCATAGCCCAAAGATTAACACCTTAAGCGTAAGTCTGATCATCTTACCTTTATGTTACAAAATTGATCAAGTTATGGTTTATGCACTAATGTAGTGTCCAATACACCATTCGTTGCGGACTAATATTAATAAATATATAAAAAACCGTTTTTTTTTAAGATTTTTGATAACTTATCGTTTTAAATGGCAGTCTTAAAAAAAATATTTTTCCCCTATTGCTTTGATTTATAAAAAAAAAATAAAGTAGCACAATGTTAATTTGAAGATTTTGGATATTTATTTCTGAATTGTCGATTGTCAATCCGTTTCGATTTTTTTCATGACTGATTAATTTTCATGATTAGTTATTTTCAAAATCATCAACGATAAATACATTTTTACGTCATCCCTATTAGGTTATGATCTAAATCCGTGACCGTCCGAATGAAGAATACAATTATGTGTATGAAATAGAACTAGATCGCTGAACGAGTGTTTTTAATTCGGTGGTTTCACTTATGTAAAAATCCTGAAAAACGAAATCGAGTAAAAATACGCTCAACTCATTGTTTGGTGATTGATAAGAAGGGTATAAAATGTTAATATTTTATTTTTATTTCACTGTCACTGGACTGATACCCGAGACCTGAAGCTTAATACTAATCACATTTCATGTAGTAAAATCTAGATACACAGCCTACCTACCTCTGTGCGTAGATAAGGAAATGATGTAATTAGGATCGAATTGATTAAATCGATTATCACAACCTGTTATGAACATCACTAGCCTATATATATATACAAGATAACAGAGAGCCCCCTTTCCCTGTGCCCATATTGGCCAACTCTCCCCTATTTTAGGAATACTTCCAACCATTGATAAATCCTAACCGAATCTCCAGCCACTTTATTTGATTTCAGATTTTTTGTAGCAATTTCTAGAATGCATTAAGAATTACTGATTGGGTGGGGAAGATTTATCTAAAACGCAAAAAAAGGTTTTTAAGAGCATTTCCTATTCAAAACAGTTTTTTAGATACAATGTTGTTAATCAAAAATACTTTTAACAAAAACCTATTTCTGTTATGATTCACATTTAAATTTTAAAATACTAATATGTTCATGATATTTGAAGGGTACACAGCAAAAACAAGCTCATTGAGAAATAATAAATTTTACAGGACAGCAAAAAAAGGAATCGGGTTGTCGTCCCTAGGCTAGTCTTGCGGACTCACGGATCAGAGATCCGAGGTTCGAACCCCATTTTACCTCAATTTCATTCCTACTTTTCAAAAGTGAGTTATTTACTACTCGTTCAAAATGTCCCAAAATGGAAATATTTGTATAAATCATAAAAACACTTTTTATTTATTTTCAGTAATATAATGCTTTACAAAAACGTCTATTTTACATTTTTAAATCTTATTTTTTTGACTGGCAGAAATAAGTTTGTTGCAGCAATCGTCAGTTAATGTTTTTTTTTTGCCAGCCGTGTATAAAACCGGAGGCTTCATTTCGCTTTTAAATATTAAATTTTATTGATCTCATTCAGGGGAAAAAAATGCAATGAACCCATTTTAGCAATGTACCTTTCATTTTCGATTGAATCTTATTTACACATGAATAAAATATGAATTTATTTATTTATTTATAAAAGGCATTTCTGCCATTTACATATATGTGGTTTAAAAAGTGCTTAAAAATAAAAATGTTAAAAAATCGAGTATGATTTATTAATAAACTCGTACTATACACATTATAAATAATTTGAAATAGATACATATTTTAAAGAAATTATACAAAAACAAAATTCAACAATCAATCAAATTATAACTATTCTAACCTAATCTCCTGAAGTTGATTTGCTCTTTTTTAAAAAAATATGTTGGTTACATTATTTTTTAAATTAGGCAGAGATAAACTAAATATATCAAAATATGATGCATATTCATTCCCGGTATTCTGTAATCTAAAAAAAATTGAGTTATACTGAGCTACCGTTCGAGAATTTTGACAATAAAATATTGTTGGTGTTCTGCTAAACCTAGATGGTACATAGAATGAAATCAACTTCAGTAGATCAGGGGTATTAAACATTGGTTTTATTATTTTATGTAAACTCGTACGATCGGTCGATGTTCTTCGTTCTTGCAATTTAATTAATTTTAGAGAGTCAAAAATTTCGTTATAATTAAATAGATTACTAGAAAAACCCATCTTAAAATTAAAACATCTAAGAAACTTATTCTGAATTCTCTCAATAGAATCTGAGAAAGTGATTTGATAAGGTGACCATATTGGAGAATTATAATCCAGATATATAATTATGTTATGTAGTCATATATGATACACACGTACCTGCCAGGCGTGTTCCGCCCATACATACTGTGGATGCGGCGCATCCCTTGAGTATTTAAAAATAATATGTATTTTACTATAAAAAAAAAATGAAAAAACAAAAACTACAAATGTTCCTAAAATATTCGCAAAACATGTTCGAGCGCACGTGATTGACAAATTTAAACATATTTTCAGCATACATTTCTACCTACGTTTGCGTATTTCCTATATCAACGTACTGGAAATCAATGTACCTTGGCCTGTGAATTCTTCATTTAGAGTCCATTCCTATTACAGATGTACGAATTTTTGCGCACGCTCATTAAAGTTCATAACGTTGTCATATTATTCCACGAAACTCATAGACATAAGAGCATCCAACTCGTGAAATGCAAAGAAAAAACGACTCAAATAACATATATCATAAAGATTTTAATGGCGGATTATTGAAATATTATAATGGAAAACTTACATCGTATCATTTTCGTAATAAAATGCCTCGAATGTACTTTACAAAAGTGATTCTAGGCTATATTGATTTTAATTAGATATCTTTTTATGTCTACTATAAGGCCTATTAAAAGAAAGACCACGATTTTTTTTGTCAGCATCTCTACTGATAATATTCATCGCACGCGCCTGGTACCTACGTTCGATTAATGTTAAACAACTAACTTAATAATATTTCCACTTATTTATAACAGGTTTATCACTAACAAATTCTATTTTTTTTTTCATAATATACGCATTTTGATTACGTCCTATAAATTCTGAAATGTTGATGAAATTAACAAAATCATTTACAAATTCGAATAAACGAAAATAGTTTATTTAACATGTACGCTCTCCGCCAAAAGTAAAACGAAATGGTAAAAGTTATACGTCATTTAATAGAAAATTTTCTGTTCTATAAGATATTTTATTTGTTTTTACTTTGTAGATATTATTTTATTTGATTACAGGCTTTCAAAATGGAATGTCAAGTAGACGATAGTGAGCATTTTAGACAACTTGTTCTGTTCGCGTTCAAAATAAAGGAGAAAACATATAAGCAGAATTAACATATTACATACGACCTTTACTTTTTTATTTTACTTTTGGTGCGCATTTTAAAAATCAAAGAAAAACGCAAACAACTTTTGTTAAAACTTTATATACATTGATGTTTTTACTCTATTTAATTTTTTCTGTAGATATGAATTATTTTTTTTTATTAACTTTGTTTTATTTTTTGTATTGTTTTGATTATATTTATATGCACTTACTATTTGTGCACATATTTTTACACATATATTTTTTCGTGTTTAAACTTTATTCAAGTAAATGGCTATTCTTTAATTTTTATTATATTATTTTTCTCCGTTTTCCTCGTTTTTTAAACTTTATTCTAAACCATTTCATCAAGTTTTGTTAATTATTTTTTTATCCTCTAAATAATATGTTTAATTTTTTAAAGCATCAAAAACCAAATGATATGTTTGAATTATTTTATATGTGTAAAATATTATGTTTGTTTCATTTGATTCTAAATTGAATATAGTTTTGTAGAAAGCAGACAGTTCACAATTTTGAAAAAAATAGATATTGGTGTTATCAAACTCAGGAAGGTCAATTCTATGTTTTGCTTAAAACAGCCAGGCTGCTTTCATACATAAAACTGTAATAATCACCTTCTGAAAGTTTCATGATGGCAAAATGTCACAAAAATGAATGTACCCTCATACATTCAGTTTGTATGAGGTTTCATTCAATATTTGATCTGACTGTCATTAAAATCATTAAATTGGTCATATACATAGGTAATTTTTTTTTTCTATAATAAAAAATCGAATGGGTGCATTTTTTATCATTTGCCAAAGTAAAAAACATTCCAACTGTTTTTTTGTTAACTCGTTTCTCAAAAATGCTATTATCTCAGTTTTACTTTTCTATGGCTGGCTGTTTTCTGCACAACTACGTTCAATAAGAACTTATGTCTGAGCACCCGATGACAAACTATTATTTAATAGTTTATCGGGACACAATATAATTAACACTTTGTTTTCTTTTTATAATGTATTAATGTTGTAATAATTTGTATTTTATTAAATAAAGACTCTTTTCACAAAAAAAAATTTTCTCAGAATAGTAATTCTCTAGAGAAGCTCTATTGAATAGAACAAAAGCGTTCCAAATTTTTCGTTTGGTATTAGTTTAGTTTAGTTTTTAGTTTATTAACAAAGTGTAATGGACGGTTTTGGTTTGGTCGTACAATTTTCAACTCAAGTACCTACGGCCCGTTGTATTGTTGTAATATTTTGCTAACTTCGTGGTCAATAATCCTAGAATGGTTTATCTGCGTATGAGCGACTCTATTAGGTTATTTCTCTTAGGTGTTAATCAAAAAAAAAAATGACCCTGAATTCGTAATTAACATAATTACAAATTCAACATTCTTAAAATAAAGAATTTGGTTTGTGTTATTTTTACAACTTGCGCTTATTATACATAAATTACGAATTTGCCATTGGTCGATCTTCATTTCCTTTAAACTAATCCCAGTTGATATATTGAATATATCAGTTTGGGAGTGGGGGTGGAAATGGGTGGTCCAAATGAAATTGCTCTCAATGCTGTCACTAACTACAGTGTGAACAAAACGCAATCAATTGATAAAAATGCTTTTTATAAAAGTGATAAAAAATACAATAAACGAAGTTAAAAATATGTACCTAGGTATCCATTGGTAAATATACTGATTTTATATGTATTATGTATGTCAAGATTATTTCATTTAAACCAATTATTTTTTGTATGTAAGATTTTAACTCCTGTATTTTTATTAGTAATGATTTAAATTGATTGGGTGATTTGCAAATTCGGTGAAATTGTTAGAAATATATAAAAAAATGTTGTTTCTTCGATCAATAATCAAACAACTTTTTAATATAGCCCGTTATACTATGTTCCATTAAAATGGTCACCCTATATCTATTAAACTCACGCTCCTCCTTTCATTCCCTCCCCTCCTTCTTATATTTCTCAGACAACATAAAATATTTTCATAACTTAATCAATGCATGTGAAGATTGCTCATTTCAATGCATGGCATGCTGGGTTTATATTTTTGTTCAGCAACTATGATGAAGGTGTATATTGGGTTTTGCATATTGGTTTAATTGGTGACCTGATGAAGAGACGGGTACGTCTCGAAACTGGTATACATCGAAAATTCAGTAAGTGGTTACACAAAAATATTTAACAACATTTACTAATTTACTATTATTGTTCAATCATGTACATTGGCCGGCTAAGGCCCGTTGAAAACGACCATTTTTGCAAAGGGTGTGTACCAGTTTTTTCAGAGCATTTGTCATATTTAAGACTGGTAACCGTTCACAAAATTGATAGTATATAAGAACATCTGGGGCTCTATTACAAACGGAAATTAATAGAGTTACCTTCAGCTGTCTATAAAGTAATACAAATTTTCTGCCAGAAAATGTGTATATATTTGCTTGTAAATTTTGAGTATCTTCATTGTTTACCTGTTGTTGAAATGACTTCATAGTATTTTTTTTTTTAATGGAACATGCGATTTTTCTTTTAGACAATTGAAGATAACGCTGTTTACTATTTACAGTAATAAGGTAATTATTTTCAAAATAAAACAATGTTTTGTGTATGTCCAAATGCTTGCAGACTGGCTGGATTTAAATTTGTTGCAATAGAGGGGGAAAACATTTTAAGAAGTGAATATGGAAGTTCAAGTATTTACAGGGCTCATGACCTGTAATTGGCTGGTTTGAGTGGCCACTTTACACGCAAAAAAATTAAAGATGAATAACTCCCTAAGGAGGAAATCCAGCCAGTCGACAAGCATTTGGACATACTCAAAACATCCAAGTGGGTGAATTGGTTCAGTCAGATAAATTTCACCAGCATGATAAAAAAGGTTTCAGCTCTTTTACTTCACAAAAATCAACAGATGGAAGAGTTGAGGAAATGTAGATGTTCGAACATAGGCAAAATGGTGAATGTTACATTGTGAAAAGTTGCCACTTACACCAGCCAATGACAGGACATAAGCTCTGTAAATGCCTAGACCTCTATATTCCCTTTTCAAAAATAATTTCCTTTTCTCTTGCAACAAATTCAAATGTTTATAGTATCTTAGAAGTTAAATGGCTTAAACTTTAAAATGGTATTTGAAAATGTGATTTAAATTATTTCACACACTGGGAAATTATTTGACATCTTAAATCACGACGTACGTGCCATAAGAATGAATTGTATGTATATACTTATTTGAGCTACGTCACGTTTAGTCCGTAAGCTTCTATATTTGATTTTACTTAATCAGAAATCGAATCAATCAATCAATCACCTTACATCAAAATTAAATTATAGAACAGGATGTAAGCCATTTAAAGTTTAAATGATTTTAAAGAAATTTATTACGGATTTTTAAATATTATTTTGCTACTAAAAAGCTGGTGGTTTCAGAACATACTACATTTCAAAGGGTGAATGTATTGAATTAGTCTTTTATGTTGACTCTTGAAAAGAATTTGCATTAGTAAAGTTTTAAGTGTATTTTTGCTAAAATAAATTTTTAAAATTAAAAAATCTAGCTTTGTATAAATCTCGCTTTTGTAATATTAAATTTTTGTCTCTGGCAGATTGCTTGAATTATGGTGATTCTTAAATTAACATAATAAAAATATATTTATTAAACCTTCAAGTGCAAAAATTTATACTTTCGCTGGCTTAATGCTAAAAACAATATCTTCCAGCCTGCTGATGAACAGACAGGTGAAAAATAATATTGGTCTTAGAAATAAATTTGTAATTTAAAAAAAAATTTAATGTACGCGTTTCCTTTTAAATAACAGCTGTTTTTAGTAATCAGATAGAATCTTCATCTATACACCGATTTGAAAAAATATTATTCTGCACACATTAAATAGATAAGGAATGTCGGATTCCGTATTGAGATTGGAAAGGGGCAGGAAGAGGAAGTTATAAAAAATATATTTGTTTCGTATCTCTTAGTTCGAATTTTAAAAAATATGTCTGTCATTTTTAATTCCAATATCTCAACAACCGAAAAAAGTAATTTGATCATAGTTTTTTCAATAGAATGAAGGAAATATTAAGAAATTTTTATATCTAGACATTTCATTGGTTGATAATCGTTTTACACAATGTGTATTTGCCATTCTTTTTAAATGTTGTAATTTTTAAATAAACGTAATTATCAGGATTTTTACCTACATGACTGTAGCCACAGAGTCGAAATTACTCATTTTAAAATTAAGTGTCTGTGGTATTATATTTTTATTAAAGCTTCGAATACAAAAATATGTGCGCTTCGGCGGACTTATTGATATAAGTAATATCTTCCAGCCAGGCGAATTATAGTCTTGTCAAAATTTGTACGTTAACATTTTTAAAACATGTGTAAACTAATGTACATTTTTTAATAACTTATATTTAAGTACCAGTCGTAAATTTAACAAACTCAGTACATTTCTACTTATTTATTTGACCATTTAGCGCTTTCACCCTCTAGCAGAATGGTATGTTTTTCAAAAAGTACTTTTGATTCATAATTCGTATATAAATGTGAATTATCAATACGATCAAAATGGATTTCCATCAAGAATTGTCAACAAAAAAATTCAATATTATAATAAACGTAAATTTTTATTTCCAAATTTTAGCTGTTTTTTATGGGCAAATAGAGCTTGTACATATAAACTTGTTAGAAAAACACTTTTGTCATACACATGTGAAAAGAAATAGGCAACCAGATAGTCAAGATTAGGAGACAGGAGACAGGGAAACTAATCTTAAAAGATGATAAGAAATTTTAGTCTTAATAATATCTAATGTTTCAGGCGTTTCTTAAAAGTGGCCATGGAAGGTGCATTTTAAACTTGAAGAGAAGCTCGTTCCAGTGCTCTAGTATTGAATAGCTCTTAAATATCTCATTCTAAACATATTTTAACAAGAATGTTTGAGATATCTCACGTGAATCACGGCGGCCTCCGTGGTGTAGTGGTCAAGACGCTTGATTCACGCACGGAAGGTTCCGGGTTCGATTCCCGATGAGAACACAAAAATTAAAAATGTGATTTTTCTCAAGCCTGGGTGCTCTGTGATGA